>NC_041384.1:263855165-263857578 GCF_002162155.2 Triticum dicoccoides
CGGGCAGCGGCGGAGACGAAGCGGGCCAGGAGGGCCCGCGGCGGGCTTCGGCGGGCTGCGGTGGCGGGAGGCGCCGGTGGGACACGTGGCGGCTGCGGCATCGTCGGGTGGAGCCGGGCGGAGACGTCCGGCCTGGTGGATTGTGTTCGGCGGCGCGAGGAGAGGGAGGGGGCTAGGGTTTGATCCGAAAATTTCGGGGGAGATGCCTTTTTATAGGTAGAGGGAGCTAGGAAGCTCCAAATTGAGCACGGTTTGCATCCACGCGATCGTGATCGAACGATCTAGATGATGGAGGGGGTTTAGGTGGGTTTTGGGCCACTTTGGAGGGGTGTTGGGCTGCAACACACACGAGGCCTTCTCGGTTCCTCGGTTAACCGTTGGAGTATCAAACGAAGTCCAAATGGCACAATACTTGACAGGCGGTCTACCAGTGGTAAACCAAGGCCGCTTGGAAAGTCTCGGTCCAATCCGAGAACGTTTAACACCCTCACACGAAAAGAGGTAAAAGGAGACACCGGAGGACATAGGAGAGCCGGAATGCAAAATGGACAACGGGGAAAATGCTTGGATGCATGAGACGAACACGTATGCAAATGCAATGCACATGATGAAATGATATGAGATGCATAACAAAGACAAAAGCAACACGGAGACAAAACCCAATAACGAGGAAATATCATAACTTATGTCGGAAATGGCAAGAGTTGGAATACAAATATGGCAGGTTACATGCGGGGTGTTACACGGCAGACGCGTCATGGGTAGAGGCTGGCGCGACGGCCAAGGCATAGGCCGACGCGGTCGCCAAAGAACAAGGAGACACGGCGGCAAGGCATGGGAGGAGGAGCTGACCCGTGACAGGGCTCTGGAGGCCACTGGCCTGCAGTAAACGGAGCCGCCGGTGGTGGAGGGCCAAGCGTCGACTAGAGGGGCAGGGGCCGACCAGACGACCCTAGAGAGGGGAGGGGCCGACCAAGTCATCTCAGAGGCGGAAGTGCCTCTGTGCACGCCGACTGTTGGTGGTGGGCCGGGTCGTGACGACCCGCGTGCCCGTGCCACCGTCTATCAGTGATTTGGTGGTGGGCCGGGTCGTGACGACCCGCGTGCCCGTGCGCAAGTGCCCAATTTGGGTGGTTTTGGTGCCAAGGCCAATGGAGATTGGGGCGGCGAGCTCATCGGCGCCCGACATCGAGGCCACCAGTGCCGCTCGTTTGATTGGACGTCAGGAGCCGGCTCGTCTGTCCTCAATGTGGTGGTGATGGACATCCTGGACCAATTCAATGCCCACGGCGCCATCCTTCTCAAGTCCAGGAGCAAGCTCCTGGCAATGCATATGACCATCCGGGTACGCTTTCGCTGTTGTTTTTTATTCTTGTAATCTTCCGTGGGGGCGCGCCAGCGTACCCACTGGGTGTAGCCGCCGAGTTCTAGGCCGGCTGCTGAGCAGGCGGGCTGGAACTTCAAGGTGAGCTTCCAAATGCTGAAGTGTCATTTTTGTTGTAGGACTATCACAACTTGCACGCGGCCGCCTACAACTCCCAGAACCAGGCGCTGGGCAAGCGGACTGCCGAGCTGAACTAGAGCTGAGGTAAGTAGGCCATATAGGGATCTCCAATTCTAACGTGGATTTCGCATTTCACGGTATCCAGGCTACTTTTTAATACAAATTCATATGTATAAGATGAACACCGTGGTAGATTGAAAACTTTGGATGGATTCAAACATATGACCACACACATACAAAATACCACAACAATCGAGTCAATGTGAACTTCTCCAAACCTAGTATGGCACGAATTAGAAATAATTACGGAAGCCATATGCATAGTTCTTAATTCAAATCTTACAATGTACACTAAATTTAAACATCAATACTAAGTCTAGTACTATCTACATTCAAATGTTGTTTTTAGCCCCACCATACCTCGGCACACATGCTACATACTTCATGTATCGACCAATCTTCCTCTCCTAAGCACTGTACAAAGCTATTGGTTTCCGACACATGTTTATTCTTTCTCTCCATGTTTCGATCACTAACTCTCTCAAGTACACGACCCCTTTTTCCACTCCGTTAACAAATGTATCTTTCTCTCACACCCGCCATTGCACTCCACGACGACCTCTCTATATCTCTCTCCCTCACACCCTCTCTCGCTAGATACATGCATTGCCTATCTAGACCCCCCCTCTCGTGCGCACGCACGCACATTGTCGACCTAGGTCACTCTCCCGAGACTATCTCACTCTTTCTTCCGCACGGTGGCCTACCCTCGCTCAATCTCTCTCTCTCTCTCTCTCTCTCTCTCTCTGTCTATGTCTCGATTAACCTCGCTTTCTCTCACACACAAATGATAGACAGACTCTATACTCTCTCACGCAAATTTTCTATCTAGGTCAGTCCATCCAAGCC
>NC_041384.1:263858166-263967646 GCF_002162155.2 Triticum dicoccoides
CAATCTCTATCCCTTTATCTATGTATCGATTGACCTTGCTTCCTCCCAAGCACAAAATATATCTACTTGTTTGTGACTGGATCATCACTCAAGCTCTATCTTACAACCCTCACCCTTCCCAAAAGCTCAATCAGACAATATCTCCTCAGAGCATATATATATATATATATATATATATATATATATATATATATATATATATATATATATTAACCGAATGCTGGACCACCCTCACTTTGTCTCTCTATCTATCTATGTTTCGATTCACCTCGCTTTCTAACGCCATATCTTCCACATATTGAAGCTACCTCTCCATCCCTCGTAGTGCCGGAGCTATTTAAATTGCGAGGGGCACTCCAACCTTGGATTAATTTGTGAAGGCATTTATTCCGGTGGGTTTAGATTATATTTTCGTAGCATTCGGCCCACGACTACTCCAAACACCGTTGCAACCCCCGCACCTCCCCCAATTGATTTCCCTATGGCTCGGTCACCGCTCTCTCACACGTCTTTTCTCACCTTCCACATCGCACCATGGTATTTTTGCAAAAAATGATAAAGGACGAGGATCGAACATGCGACCAGGGCCTTCAAGCCACACATCAATAGGCAACATAGTAGCAACGTTTGTTGTACCCCCTGTTGTTGATGTAATATTTTTATATTACCACGGCCTATTCAATGGATAACATGTTTTAATATTAATTTTAGTACATTAGTGGGACCGGCTCATTAGCATGTAATATTCGCCTTCACTTACTGGTGGGTTCCATCTCTGCTCTCCCCCCTTCTATGTTTAGATGCAAGGGCGAACACGAAGAACACGCGGGCGATGTTGCCGTTGACCATATCTAGATGCGTTCACAAGTTACGACACCAGTTTCACGTACGTAGTATTATACATGTAACAAGTTTAGGAACAAAAAGTGATTGTGAAGGACACGTTAGCTAGGCTAGTTGTAGTACTATGTGTCTACTACTCCGTAATAATTAAATGCATGGATAAATGGATGTATCGCCTAGTGCTCGAACAAGGGGACTGGTCAAACCATAGATTTCATTCAGTCTGACTCCAACTTTACATTCATACGACGATCGAAATAAAGTAAACGGAAATGATAAATCCCAAATGTTCGGATTTGAAGCATGGCAATCCAAACATTTTTCATGGCAAATTTAGATTACGTGGCAGCGACAGGGGCGTCTTGCGGTGGGAAGCAGCAGCTCTGCCGTCCTCTATGTGTCGTCGGGCCACTGACAGACGGAGACAACGGCGTCTTGCGCCATTGTTGGTGCACTCCTGGACGTTGGACCTAGCTTCAAGGAGGGCTAGAATGTTCTGTACTTCGGTCTCCGAGAGCGAGTCAATTAGAGAGAGGAGGCGACTTGAGTTGGTGCAAGGAAGTGGCCGACGGCGGTGATCCCTGCTGCTGAGGGTGGCACTGGCAGCCGCGCAGGGGCAGGCGCTGGCAATGGCACGGCGGGGACATTCGTGTGCACCGGCTCGGGCGTGCGCGTCCGTGCACGCGTAGACGCATGCATTGGCAGGTGCACGGGCACCGGCACGGGCGCGCGTGTCAGGGCACGCATAGGCGCATGTGCTGGCAGGTGCACGGGCGCGTGAAAGTCATCGAGGACCTTATGGAACCCCATGGCATCAAGCTCCACGACAATGTGTGGTTCCCAGCCCATCAATGCCAATGGGATGGGTGTTGGTGCAGTCGGGGCAATGGGAGCTGGAACAAGGGCGGGGACATGCACAACATCTTTCCGCAAGGCCAGTTCAAGCTCTTCCCAATGCACCTTATGTTGTTGACACTCCAGCTGGGTGTCTTCATCGCGAAACTGGAAGACTAAGAGGCAGCCCATCGTGATGTGACATGGCGTACGGTTAGGTGAGGCTAGTTGGAGGTAGATGACAGGAGAATCGGAGAGGAAGAGAGAAGATTGTAGCTATACCAGGTAGTGCGTGGTGATTTTAAACTGCGGTGCTGTAATGCCCCGAGACCGATGTGCCAGGTGTCCTTCAGTTATTCGCTGTGGTTGTCTTGTCATTTCTTGCGTGTCATGCATCTCATATCATGTCATCATGTGCATCACATTCGCATACATGTTCGTCTCATGCATCCGAACATTTTCCCCGGTGTCTGTTTTGCAATCCGGCGCTCCTATGTCACCCGGTGTCCCTTTCTACATCTTTTCGTGTGCGGGTGTTAAACGTTTTCGGATTGGACCGAGACTTGTCATGCGGCCTTGGTTTACTACCGGTAGACCGCCTGTCAAGTTTCGTGCCATCTGGACTTCGTTTGATACTCCAACGGTTAACCAAGAGACCGAAAAGGCCTCGTGTGTGTTGCAGCCCAACACCCCTCCAAAGTGGCCCGAAACCCACCTAAATCTCCTCCATCATCTTGGTCGTTTGATCACGATCGCGTGGCCGAAAACCGCACCTCATTTGGACTCTCCAAGATCCCTCTACCTATAAATTAGTCCTCCTCCCCCGATTTCGCGGTGCAAACCCTAAAAATTCCCCTCTCGCCCGCCGGACATGTCCGTCCCGGACCGGACGAGATCCCGCCGCCGCGCCCAGCCACTCCGGAGCCGCCACATCACCCTGCCGCCGTCTCCTCCACGCCGGCCCGCGCGGCCCAGGGAGGGCCCACGCGAGCCCGCAACCACTGCCGCCTGGCTCCCGGGCAGGACCCCGTCGCCGCCCCGGGCGCCACCGCCGGCGCCGCCATCCGCATTGACTCTGGCCACCTGCGCCCGCCTGAGCTTCGCCGGGCTCGCCTTGCTCCGCCGCCGCGCCTTCCGTACCGGCCGCCGCCGCCCGCCCGCTGTCTCCTCCTCCACCTCGTCGCCAGCGCTGCCATGCTCTTCGTCGGGCCACCGCGTCCCTCGTCGCCGGCGATCACCGGAGTTCGCCGGTGCCCGTCTCCGGTCGCCATCTGGCCGAATCCGTCCGAGTTGGACAAGATCCACCAACGCCCCCAACCAAACGCCGCACGCCCTCGTCCCCAGATCGCTCCATCCCCGATCTCCTCGTCCCGCTTCCCCGAGGTCTATTTTTTCACTAAGTCCCGAGGATCTCAGTAATTTTGAGCATTTTTCCGCATGTCGTAACTCCCTCATCGTAGCTTCAATTCGTGCGTGTAGCATATCAAAATGTTCGTCTCGAGGAGTAAATAATTTCATATCATTGAATCTTTTTCATTTGAGTTCGTCTTCATGCCGGAAATGCTGTTGGAAGAGGGCTATGTGATGAATTTGTCAGATCTGTCTCAGCAAATAGCATTTTGTCATTTTTTTCATGATTAATGTGTGCATGCTATGATCCTGAGCTCTACATGTGTTTTGTAGAATGCCATGTCATGTTTACAGTGGTGCTTACCATGTATTTTTGTGTTATTTGTGGTGACTAGCACAAGCTTGCAAAGTAGCGTAATCGGTAATGCTGATTTCAGGGACTTAGAATTTCACTCAGTCCTTGTCCTGATTTTGTTGTTATGCCATATGTTCATGTTATTTCCTAATGATACGTGCCTCTTTTGAGGATGATCAGTAAGGATGTTTTGTTAATATTGTGGTGCTCTATCCATCTATGTCTTTGTTTGCAATTATGGAGCACATTAGCTTGAGTCAATCGAGCTCTACTTTTTCTATAAAATGTTCCTGGCAGATTGTTGACATGATTTGCGATTTTGCCGAGGTTGTTGCTATTGATCCATGCATGCTATGTTGTTGTTATTGCCATGCCTTGCTTCTATGATATGTCTTCTTGATGGGTGTATGCTTAGTTTGTCATGTCATGCTCTGTAGTGAGTGCATCGAGCTCGTAAACATGCCTACTCGTTATCTGTTTTGCATGCTCCAGTTTTTCACTAAGTCTGAATCTGTTTATGTTTTTGCCATGTTCACATGCTTGCAATTGTATTTTCTGATCCCATTTGGCTCAAGGTCACTAAGGGACTTTTGATAAGTGCTTTGAGTAGCTTCATTTCATGCCTTGCTTTGCCATGTTTTGTTCCTGTAGCATGTAGTTATCATGCTCTAAAGTGTGCTTCCTAATGATAAATTCCAGACTTGTGTTAATTTCACTAAGTCTGAAACCTGTTATCATTTGCACTTTTGCCATGCTTGTTTGAACCTGTTATTGAGTGAATTAGCCATAGCTCAGTGTTAATCTTTTGTCAAGCATCATGAGTGGATCCCTGCCATATATTCTGTTGCCATGTTTGAGTGTTGTAGCATATTTATCTTGATGCATTTAGATGGCTACTTGCTATTAATCGCAGACCGGTGCCATATTTGTTTTGCTTGCCATTTCCAAACCGTGCATCCGATTCCGGTGATCTTTATATCGATTTGAACCGAAATCACCTCACCTTTCCGGTGGCACTCTTGGATTTTCAATTTGAGGCCAGGTTCAATCATTCTTTTCCAAATCATGCATATGCACCGCATACCGCATCCCGCATATCATACCATGTTCATGTGTTGGTTGTTTACTATGGTGTGTGCTTCTTTCTGGTGTTGCTTCTTTGGGTTGGTTCCAATTACGTCGCGTTTGTGAGGAACCGTTCGACTATGTCCGTTTGTCTTCTTAATGGACTCGTTCTTCTTCCTTGAGGGATTTCAGGCTAGATGACCATACCCTCGAAATCACTTCTATCTTTGCTTGCTAGTTGCTCGCTCTTTTGCTATGCCTATGCTGCGATACCTACCACTTGCTTATCATGCCTCCCATATTGTTGAACCAAGCCTCTAACCCACCTTGTCCTAGCAAACCATTGTTTGGCTATGTTACAGCTTTGCTCAGCCCCTGTTATAGCGTTGTTAGTTGTAGGTGAAGATTGAAGTTTGTTCCTTGTTGGAACATGGAGATGTTGTTCCTTGTTGGAACATGTTTACTTTTTGGGATATAACAATATCTCTTATTTAATTAATGCATCTATATACTTGGTAAAGGGTGGAAGGCTCGGCCTTATGCCTGGTGTTTTGTTCCCCTCTTGCCGCCCTAGTTTCCATCATATCGGTGTTATGTTCCCGGATTTTGCGTTCCTTATGCGGTTGGGTTATAATTGGAACCCCTTGACAGTTCGCCTTGAATAAAACTCCTCCAGCAATGCCCAACATTGGTTTTATTTACCATTCGCCACCTAGCCTTTTCTTTCCCTTGTGTTCTGCAGACTCAAGGGTCATCTTTATTTAACCCCCCCCCCCCCGGGCCAATGCTCCTCTGAGTGTTGGTCCAAAGAGAGCCACTTGCAGCGCCACCTCGGGGAAACTCGAGGGCTAGTTTTAGTTGTACGTAGTGCTCATCTGAGTGTCCCTGAGAACGAGATATGTGCAACTCCTATCAGGATTTGTCGGAACATTCCGGCGGTCTTGCTGGACTTGTTTTACCATTGTTGAAATGTCTTGTAACCTGGATGCCGAGTCTGATCGGAATGTCTTGGGAGAAGGAATATCCTTCGTTGACCGTGAGAGCTTGTGATGGGCTAAGTTGGGACACCCCTGCAGGAATTTGGACTTTCGAAAGCCGTGCCCGTGGTTATGGGCAGATGGGAATTTGTTAATGTCCGGTTGTAGAAAACCTGAAGTTGATCTTAAATTAAAATACATCAACCGTGTGTGTAACCGTGATGGTCTCTTCTCGGCGGAGTCTGGGAAGTGAACACGGTGTTGGAGTAATGCTTGACGTAGGTTGTTCTAGGATCACTTCTTGATCATAGTTGTTCGACCGTGCTTTGCCTTCTCTTCTCGCTCTCATTTGCGTATGTTAGCCACCATATATGCTAGTCGCTCGCTGCAGCTCCACCTCATACCTTTTACCCTTCCTATAAGCTTAAATAGTCTTGATCGTGAGGGTGTGAGATTTCTGAGTCCCCATGACGCACAGATACTTCCTAAACCTGATTGCAGGTTCCATTGAAACGTGCAGATGACACAACCAAGCTCAAGGAGGAGCTCGATGAAGATCTTATCCTTTGTGTTGTTTTCGTTCTAGTTGATCAGTAGCGGAGCCCAGTTGGGGTCGATCGGGGATCTGTGTAGCATTTGGGGTAGTCTTATTTTATTTTGGTTCCGTAGTTGGACCTTGATTGTATCTGGATGATGTAATGCTTTATTCATGTATTGTGTGAAGTGGCGATTGTAGGCCAACTATGTATCTCTTTCCCTTATGTATTACATGGGTTGTGTGAAGATTACCTCACTTGCGACATTGCTTTCAATGCGGTTATGCCTCTAAGTTGTGCTTCGACACGTGGGAGATATAGCCGCATCGAGGGCGTTACAAGTTGGTATCAGAGCCTTTCCCGACCTTAGGTGCCCCTGCTTGATCGAATCGCTGGCGTTGTTGAGTCTAGAAAAATGTTTTGAGTCATTTAGGATTATATATATCGGAGAGTTTGGAATTCTTTTTTACTCCTCAGTCCCTTCATCGCTCTGGTGAGGCATCCTGACGTAGAGTTTTGACTCTTCTCTTCTCAAATTTTTCACTAATTTTTTTTAGGATCACGCGGGTATCTTGGACTCGTTCCGATGGTTTTGTGACGAGAACATTGTTCTTGGTGCCTCCTGACATTTAGGGGTTGTGGCAGTGTCCCGGGGAGTTGAGCTCCGAGGTGTTGTTGTCATAATTTTATCATTGAGATTCTAGAATACCTAAGTTTAGTTTCGCCGACATCGAAAATCTCTTTTATGCAGTTGTTGGTGAGATAACCTCGACGCCACCTAGTACTTGGGCGGGAGTTCAGGAGTATTGCCATAACTCGTATAACGGATGCTTTTCGAAGGTTGAGGTAGATGATTTCCGAAGGTTTCTTGGTTATGTGTTGAAGGATGGATACAGCTGGATGTAGGATTTACTAGTTTTGGGTGAGATATTATGCTTCCCCTGTATCCCCAACACCTGATTGCATAACTGGAAAATTTCGGGAGTTTATAAGTGGGAATTCAAGTAGCTCTTAGGATATCTTTCTGATAGATGTATGATATGGAATTGGGGTTCGGCGTCTAGTGGTCCGCCTATTCACGGTTGGTTTTAAAGTGGTCTTGTTGTGTCTTAATGAGTCCTTATCTATGCCGACTCGGGGACGCTTCGTATGTCATGTGCACTGCCTTGTACATGATGGTGATGTACGATCGAGCCCGTGTAGGCCCCACCACGAAAACTTCGAATGAAATCTCTATCATATGTTTGTTCCGGCTTATTCTACAAGCCAATCCTTTGTTTTGTTTTGAGTTGTGGTATTCGAGTTGCTTCGAAGTCAAATGTTGATTCCATACCTTTCTTAAGCGGTGTTCTCATGTTCCTATGTGAATACTATTCCTTCCTAATAATCGAGCTTGTCTTGTAAATCCTTTTCAACCGGTGTGTTTCTCTTCAAGTGGATCCGATCTTTTCAACATCCACAAGATCCAATTACAGTTCTTCTCAACAGTGTTTGCTTCATCCGTTCCAAGTTGTCTTTGTTTTCCCACCCTCCCACCCTTTTTCTTCGAGGACTCAGATTTCTAAATCAACTATCCATTGTATTCAAGTGAAGTCTCTTCATCCTTTTCTTTCAAGTTTCGATCCGGTGATTTATCGTGGAGATTCTAACGGAGCTTCTAGTTCGTCATTCTTCAGTCTTTTATTCTCTGGTGGATCCAAGTCAAGCTTTGTGGATCATATCCTTTTTCCTCATTTTAAATACCTTCTCATGCCGGTGCAATTCTTAATCATTCACCTCTCGCTATTCAATTGTTCCGTAGTCCTGAAGATATCTCGAAGATTCGTGTTTCCACTCTGCATTCGTTCAAGCTCTTTCGAGATTGGTATCTCATTCCAGCCATTTAAATTCAACCGGTGCTATCTCCTTTTCAAGTTATCATTCTACAGTGTTTATTTTTAGTAGGCCCTAACCCACATGTCTTTTTCTAGGATCTTACCTGACTCTTCTTATTTTTCCGAAGTTATTCTCAAATTCTTTTCTAAAGTTTGACGTAAGAATGAACTGTCACCAGTCTTATGATTTTCTCCAAGATCTTTCAAATTCTTTTCATCGTTGGCTCAACCTTCCATTTTTCATCCCGGACTATCTCAACAATTTGGTGGTGTTTCTCATCATAACTCTCAGATTTTGAAGACCAAAGAAGAGTTTTACCTCCATATCTTGCTCCATTCTCTTCAAAATTCGTGATTCTAGCTTGTTGTCATCCTCTCGTAATTGTTTTGATCGTGAGAATTCTTTTCACCTATCCGGAGCAATTCAAGAGTCTTCTCAATTTGTAATCCAGAGTCCATCAATTCACGTTTATTCTTTCTCAGCTGTCAGTTATCATTCTCCTATCTTACCGGTGCATCATTCAAGTATTGTCTTATCAGCTCTTGATCTCTTTGTTATTTTGTATCTAAATTCTCTCAAACATCTTCGTTCATTTGCTAATTCTTCCCGGTGCCTCGATATTTTTCCTTTGATCGTTCCCAATTCTTACAGTGGTTCGTTCAAGATTCTATTCTATGGTTATCATATCAATTCATTTGTTGTTTCAATCTTACCGGTGGATCATCGTAGACCTTCTCAAGTTTTGTGCGATATCTCTCTTAATCTATTCTACGAGAATAAGTAGTATGCCAAATCCATTGTTTGTCATCAATCTAATTGGTGAAGGATAAGCATGATGTAGTCCTTATTCATGTTTTTCTTCCAAGTGATTAATCCCTTATTCCGGGGGCTCATCAAATTCTCGGTTTCACTAGATTCATCTTTTCTTTTCCGGAGTTCCAAGTTCTCTCAATTTTTCACGTCATGGAGATCCATCTAAATCATTTCAAGGCTTCACCTTGTGTTCTCAACTCCTTTTTTCCTTCCGTCTTCATCATCCTTTTGTTAACGGAGTTCTTCATGAAGGTTCTTCATGATGGTTCTTCAATGATTTAATTCCTTCTCGAAGTGTTCATCAAGTTTCTTTTCAGAGGAGTTCAAGCATTCTTCATGTTAATATCTGGAGTGCCATTCCTTTCTTCCATATCATTGGAGGTGGTATTATGTCATTCTTGATAATTTGAGCTCATGTTTCATGATTCAGATGTTATTAGGAATGAGGTATTTTAAATCCATCAATCTCTTCTTTGAAGTTATCTTGGGTTATATTTCACCTAAAGCCTTCCCTAAGGTTTGTTGCTATCTATGGTGCTTATAAAGGACCCAAGTTCTTCTTTATCCTCCCGGTGAAATACTTTCTCGTCTCCTTCTTCATACCAATCCAATTCTTTTTCCCGTGAGTGGCAGGTTGTCACCTCATAATTTGAGATGTATTCCATAAGACCATATCAAGCGTATTCTTTTCGTCGTTGGTGTTCCAACAACTCTGCTCGACCCGTCTCCTAAGGATGCCTTCTCAAGCTCTTTTGTGGCATAACATGGCATTTTGTTCTCCATTCTTTTATTTCAATTATCTATCTTCTATTCTTTTGTTCCGGAGCCATTGTGATGTTGCTCTTTTCTCTCATCATCTTGGATCGTGTTCTTTTCGTGCTTATCCATTTAACCGGAGTGTGTGCCCGCTGCTCCAGTTCTTTCATTTTATCAAGCCTTGCACATCTTTCCAGCCGGAGTGCTGTTTGAAGTTGCTCTTCCTTGTTTCTCTTTTCTAACGGAGTGTTTTCAACTTCGTTCATCTCTGTTGTATTCTTTTCTGGAAATGGCTTAACCTTTTCAAGGTTCTTTGGTCTCACTCGTTTGTCAAAGAATCAACTTAGCTTTACCTCTCCTCTTTCTCTTCCGTTTTCCCTCCGGTGCCATTCTAGATCTCGGGACGAGATCCTCTCGTAGTGGTGGAGTGTTGTAACGCCCCGAGAGCGATGTGTCAGGTGTCCTCCAGTTATTCGCTGTGGTTGTCTTGTCATTGCTTGCGTGTCATGCATCTCATATCATGTCATCATGTGCATCGCATTCACATACATGTTCGTCTCATGCATCCGAGCATTTTCCCTGGTGTCTGTTTTGCAATCCGGCGCTCCTATGTCACCCGGTGTCCCTTTCTACCTCTTTTCGTGAGCGGGTGTTAAACGTTTTCGGATTGGACCGAGACTTGTCATGCGGCCTTGGTTTACTACCGGTAGACCGCCTGTCAAGTTTCGTGTCATCTGGACTTCGTTTGATACTCCAACGGTCAACCGAGGGACCGAAAAGGCCTCATGTGTGTTGCAGCCCAACACCCCTCCAAAGTGGCCCAAAACCCACCTAAACCTCCTCCATCATCTCGGTCATTCTATCACGATCGCATGGCCGAAAACCGCACCTCATTTGGACTCTCCTAGCTCCCTCTACCTATAAATTAGTCCTCCTCCCCCGATTTCGCGGTGCAAACCCTAAACATTCCCCTCTCGCCCGCCGGACATGTCCGTCCTGGACCGGACGAGATCCTGCCGCCGCATCCTGCCACTCCGGGGCCGCCACGTCACCCCGTCGCCGTCTCCTCCGCGCCGGCCCGCGTGGCCCAGGGAGGGCCCGCGCGCGCCCGCAACCACCGCCGCCTGGCTCCCGTGCCTATGCCGCCTCCCACTCACGGCAGGACCCCGTCGCCGCCCAGGGTGAAATCGCTGGAGCCGCCATCCGCCGCCATCCGCACCGACTCCGGCCACCTGCGCCCGCCGGAGCTTCGCCGGGCTCGCCTTGCTCCGCCGCCGCGCCTTCCGTACCAGTCGCCGCCGCCCACGCGCGGTCTCCTCCTCCACCTCGTCGCCGGCGCCGCCATGCTCTTCGTCGTGCCATCGCGTCCCTCGTCGCCGGCCATCGCCGGAGTTCGCCGGTGCCCGTCTCCGGTCACCGTCCGGCCGGATCCGTCCGAGTTGGACAAGATCCACCAAGGCCCCAAACCAAACGCTGCACGCCCTCGTCCGCAGATCGCTCCATCCTAGATCTCCTCGCCCCGCTTCCTCGAGGTCTATTTTTTCACTAAGTCCCGAGGATCTCAGTAATTTTTAGCATTTTTCCGCATGTCGTAACTTCCTCATCGTAGCTCCGATTGATGCGTGTAGCATATCGAAATGTTCGCCTCGACGAGTACATCATTTCATCTCATTGCGTCTTTTTCATTTGAGTTCATCTTGATGCCTGAAATGCTATTGGAAGAGGGCTATGTGATGAATTTGTCTGATCTGTTTCAGCAAATAGCCTATTGTCATTTTTGCCATGATTAATGTGTGCATACTATGATCCTGAGCTCTACATGTGTTTTGTAGAATGCCATGTCATCTTTGCAGGGGTGCTTACCATGTATTTTTGTGATATTTGTGGTGACTAGCACAAGCTTGCAAAGTAGCGTAATCGGTAATGCTGATTTCAGGAACTTAGAATTTCACTAAGTCCTTGTCCTGATTTTGTTGTTATGCCATATGTTCATGTTGTTTCCTAGTGATCCGTGCCTCTTTTGAGGATGATCAGGAAGGATATTTTGTTAATATTGTGGTGCTCTATCCATCCATGTCTTTTTTTGCAATTATGGAGCAACCTAGATTGAGTCAATCGAGCTCTACTTTTGCTATAAAATGTTCCTGGCAGATCATTGACATAATTAGCGATTTTGCCGAGGTTGTTGCTATTGATCCGTGCATGCTATGTTGTTGTTCTTGCCATGTCTAGCTTCTATGACATGTATTCTTGATGGGTGTATGCTTAGTTTGTCATGACATGCTCTGTAGTGAGTGCATCGAGCTAGTAAACATGCCTACTCATTATCTGTTTTGCATGTTCCAATTTTTCACTAACTCTGAATCTGTTTATGTTTTTGCCATGTTCACATGCTTGCAATTGTATTTTCTGATCCATTTTAGCTCAAGGTCACTAAGGGACTTTTTATAAGTGCTTTGAGTAGCTTCATGTCATGCCTTGCTTTGCCATGTTAAGTTCCTGTAGCATGTAGTTATCATGCTCTAAAGTGTGCTTCTTGATTATAAATTCCAGACTTGTTTTAATTTCACTAAATCTGAAACCTGTTATCATTTGCACTTTTTCCATGCTTGTTTGAACCTGTTATTGAGCGAATTAGCCATAGCTCAGTGTTCATCTTTTGTCAAGCATCATGAGTGGATCCCTGCCATTTATTTTGTTGCCAAGTTTGAGTGCTGTAGCATATCTATCTTGATGTATTTAGATGGCTACTTGTTGTTAATGGCAGACCGGTGCCTTATTTGTTTTGCTTGCCATTTCCAAACCGTGCATCCGATGCCGGTGATCTTTATATCGATTTCAACCAAAATCAACTCACCTTTCTAGTGGCACTTTTGGATTTCCATGTTGAGGCCAGGTTCAATCATTCTTTTCCAAATCATGCATATGCACCGCATACCGCATCCCGCATATCATACCATGTTCATGTGTTGGTTGTTTACTATGTTGTGTGCTTCTTTCCAGTGTTGCTTCTTCGGGTTGGTTCCGAGTTGTCGCGTTTGTGAGGAACCGTTCGACTACGTCCGTTTGTCTTCTTCATGGAGTCGTTCTTCTTCCTTGCGGGATTTCAGGCAAGATGACCATACCCTCGAAATCACTTCTATCTTTGCTTGCTAGTTGCTCGCTCTTTTGCTATGCCTATGCTGTGATACCTACCACTTGCTTATCATGCCTCCCATATTGTTGAACCAAGCCTCTAACCCACCTTTTCCTAGCAAACCATTGTTTGTCTATGTTACCACTTTGCTCAGCCCCTCTTATAGCGTTGTTAGTTGTAGGTGAAGATTGAAGTTTGTTCCTTGTTGGAACATGGAGATATTGTTCCTTGTTGGAACATGTTTAGTTGTTCGGATATCATAATATCTCTTATTTAATTAATGCATCTATATACTTGGTAAAGGGTGGAAGGCTCGGCCTTATGTCTGGTGTTTTCTTCCACTCTTGCCAGCCTAGTTTCCATCATATCTGTGTTATGTTCCCGGATTTTGTGTTCCTTACGCGGTTGGGTTATAAAGGGAACCCCTTGACAGTTCCCCTTGAATAAATCTCCTCCAGCAATGCCCAACATTGGTTTTACCATTCGCCACCTATCCTTTTCTTTCCCTTGGGTTCTGCAGACTCAAGGGTCATCTTTATTTAAACACCCCCCCCGGGCCAGTGCTCCTCTGAGTGTTGGTCCAAACAGAGCCACTTGCAGCGCCACCTCGGGGAAACTCAAGGGCTGGTTTTAGTTGTACGTAGTGCTCCTCTAAGTGTGCCCTGAGAACGAGATATGTGCAGCTCCTATCGGGATTTGTCAGCACATTCGGGCGGTGTTGCTGGACTTGTTTTACCATTGTCGAAATGTCTTGTAACCTGGATGCCGAGTCTGATCGAAATGTCTTGGGAGAAGGAATATCCTTCGTTGACTGTGAGATCTTGTGATGGGCTAAGTTGGGACACCCCTGCAGGGATTTGAACTTTCGAAAACTGTGCCCGCGGTTATGGGCAGATGGGAATTTGTGAATGTCCGGTTGTAGAAAACCTGAAGTTGATCTTAAATTAAAATACATCAACCGCGTGTGTAACCGTGATGGTCTCTTCTCGGCGGAGTCCGGGAAGTGAACAGTTGTTGGAGTAATGCTTGACGTAGGTTGTTCTAGGATCACTTCTTGATCATAGTTGTTCGACTGTGCTTTGCCTTCTCTTCTCGGTCTCATTTGCGTATGTTAGCCACCATATATGCTAGTCGCTCGCTGCAGCTCCACCTCATACCTTTTACCCTTCCTATAAGCTCAAATAGTCTTGATCCCGAGGGTGTGAGATTGCTGAGTGCCCGTGACTCACAGATACTTCCTAAACCAGCTTGCAGGTGCTGTTGAAACGTGCAGATTACGCAACCAAGCTCAAGGAGGAGCTCGATGAAGATCTTGTCCTTTGTGTTTTTTCGTTTTAGTTGATCAGTAGCGGAGCCCAGTTGGGGTCGATCGGGGATCTGTGTAGCATTTGGGGTAGTCTTCTTTTATTTTGGTTCCGTAGTCGGACCTTGATTGTATCTGGATGATGTAATGCTTTATTCATGTATTGTGTGAAGTGGCGATTGTAAGCCAACTATGTATCTCTTTCCCTTATGTATTACATGGCTTGTGTGAAGATTACCTCACTTGCGACATTGCTTTCAATGCGGTTATGCCTCTATGTCGTGCTTCGACGTGTGGGAGATATAGCCGCATCGAGGGCGTTACAGGTGCCAGTGCCATTAAAATTGGGGGCAGCTAGGACGAAGGTGGGCTACGGAGCCTGGTCAAAGGGCTCGCCTCCCAGTGAACCTGCGTAGCAGCCTTGAAGCGGAGCATCCTATGGTCATCCCCATGGACCTATGATGCGGAGCATCCCACGATCATCACCATGGATGCATCTACACCTCCAACGACACCACTTGGACCAATGACAAGAGCCCGAGCCAAGGCTATCGAAGATAAGCTGAACTCATTCCTCTCCGAACTTCCACTTTCTAAGCATGAGACATGGCTACTACCTAAGTCCGAGTTGTTGTTCATGATTAGGTATCAAGAGGACCCTCCCGAAGATGCACATGAAGATGTACAAGTCCCCAAGTTCACGGATGAAGAGAACCAATGGAAGGAGTCAAGTACACCTCCCAGGCCCCGGACATCCGGCCATGACCCCGGACGTCCGGCCCCTGGAGCTTCACCCACCACAGCCGCTCAGCCGCCAGGACACTACAGGCCCTGGACATCTGGCCTCGCCAGCCCGGACATCCGGCCCTTCCCGAGCCCCACGATGACCAGCCTCCAGCCCGGAAATCCGGACCCCTCCGAACCCGAGAGCAACAAACTAGCCGCTCCAACCCGGACATCCGGCCTCCCTAGCGCGGACATCCGGCCTCGCATGAAAGCCCGAACATCCGGCCCGACGTCGGGACGTCCGGCCTCCCCTGTCTACGCAAAGTGAAGGGCCGAGGCCCATGTACCCCTTCTCCCCCCCCTAGACTATATATACTCCTCCTCGTCCTACTTTCTACGGTTAGCGTTGTCTTAGCTCATTTGTGAGATAGAGCTTCGGTCATCCATATCGGATCTACTCCTTGAGAGAGACCGCGGCCCCTCTTCGGAGGAGATCCACCTTGGATTCAAGACCCCTTTATGGAAGAACCGGCTACCCTTTGTATCGTACCTTGTTGGATTTGGATCGTGTATCTCTTTGTGTTTCGAGGATCTAGCACATGTGTGATTGTTCTTGTTGGTTTTGAGTGATTCTCTCATGTTTCCCCTCGTGATTCCCCTCGTGTTCTTCACGGGATCTGCTCCTTTCGTGAAAGATCGGCCATCTAGGGTTCCACCCTACATCATCTTGGTATCAAGAGACACGTTGATCACGATTTTGGAGCCTCCCCGTTGTGTTGCTAGCCTAGTTTTGTTGATTTTTTCCATAATTCGAAAATTTCCCACAAAAATAGCCCCAATTTTTTTGTGATTTTTTGGTGTGATGAAGTTTTGTTGGATTTGATCCGTGGATTTCGTGTGTTGCAGGTGTCTAGCTTTCCATCCACTTTTCCCCACTTTCCAGCCACAAATTTCTCCAAATTTTGCTCGGATTTGACCTCTCCTCGCGAAGATCTTCGAATCCATCCACGGATCCAGAGCCCGAACAACCGGCCCGACAAGCCCGGACATCCGGCACCCCGAACATCCGGCCATCAAGCCCGGACATCCAGCCCCTGGCAGCACCACTTCCTCTCCACCGCCCGTTTTCCGTCCATATTTCGCCCAATTTTGTTCCGGTGCCCACAAATACTTCCGCATACCTCCACCACTTCCGCGTAGCACCACCTTATACCACTTCCGCATACCACCACATTTTCTTACCCGTTTCACACTCCGACACGTGTTGCCACTTCCAACTTTGAGAATTTGAGTTGCGGTTTCGTATCCTTTTTTTGTTTTGGCTATCTAGGTACGGTTCGACATCAACATCACCACCACTCATCTTCGCCCCAGACGCGTCATCAACAACGACCGCCTCGACTACATCTAGGTATTCCTGCCACCATTTTGACACCATACCGTCCGCAAGAACCGGTAACCTCGTCTTGGTATTGGACATATAACTCTTGCCATTACATTGATAGCCATCATAGCCTTACTCCTTTGCGTTGCTTACCCATCGAGACTAGCCATTGAGTATTGCCGGCAACGAGACTTGTGCACATTAGTGATCATACTTCCCATAGCATACATACATCATTGTTGCATATCTTGGTATCATCTCTTGTGTCACAAGGTTGTCATCGCATACACAATTGCTATCTTGGTTCGTCAAGAATTGCATGAGAAAGGAGCTCAAACAACAAAGAGCCAAACAAGCTTTTAAGCAAAAGGATAAGATAAGCAAACAGCCAACCCCACTTATCTCTTTGCGTGTGTGTTTCCGTGTACATTACATTGCTTGGTGTACTTGTTGCATTGCAATATTGGGAATCTTTTCCAACATTATTGAAGCTCACTTACAATTGCATTAAATTTTGTTCCACCATCCTAACCAAGCTCCACCATAAGCTTTTACTTGTGTAGGTGTGAGAAACCGACAAGAATTGGTACCAATTGTGCTATTTCCTTGTCCACATTGGAGTGATCATTGATCCACTTTCAACTTCAGTCAAGGTACATTTGGTATTCGTTCTTATCTTTCTACCATTCACATTTTTATCTTGGAATGATGGATAGGCGAATTACTTCTACCAACCCACTCTTCATTGAGCACGACGACGACATGAACTCCTACGTCACAAAGAGCCACCTCTTTGGTGCACAACGTGCTTTGCATCAAGAGCAACAAACAATGAGTGAACACATCGACAACCTCGCCGCCGACTTGCGTATCTCCGAGCAACGTACAAGGGACTACTTAGACCACAAGCTCGATGATCACAAGCAAGAGAACTATGCAAGAATGGACGAGATTCGTGCTTTGTTGCTCAACCGCTCTTCTTCCACTTCGTATTCATCAAGAAGGGCTCGCTCAAGTTGACACTCCGACTTCACCCTCTCCGGCTCAAGTACACCGACATCGAACACTCTTCGATGTGCCGCGCGCAACGATCATCAAGCAAGCATCAATCCTCTATGCGACACCCACTCTCTAGAGCACTAACAACGTCAAACCCTAGAGGCTTTCGCGCTAGCACGAGAACGGCAACGACAACGCCAACATGAAGCGGAAGTGCTAGCGCGTCTACACCAAGAAGCACAAGATGCCGAGGCACAACGTCAAGAGCAACAATTGTGAGATGCTCAAGCACTTGAGGCGCAACAAGCCCTCCAAGATGCAAGCCGAGCCATAGCCAACCGAGGCCGACAAGCTCGTGAACAAGAGGTAGCATTTCGCGAAGAAATTCAAGAACAAAGATTTCAAGCTCGCGTGCATCATCAAGTTCCTCAAGTTCCTCCTCGAGCTAGACAAGCTCCTCCACAAGCTCGCCAAGAACATCAAATTCATCAAGAGCATGAAGACAATGATACCCTCCTCACCAAGAGCAACACGAGCTTGAAAATCATCAACAACATGGACATCATCAACCCCCACCCCAACACAATGAAGAGCAACGCTACGGCAAGCTCAAGTTCAGCATGCCCAAGTTCAATGGAAGCAACAATCCTGACGAGTACCTTACACGGGCATTGAAGGTCGACAAAATCTTCCATTTGCACAACTATGAAGAAGAGAAGAAGATCGTGATGGCATCCCTTCAGTTCCAAGACTATGTCCTCATTTGGTGGGAACAAGTTATCGAGCGCCGAGAGGCAAGAGGTGAACTAGCCATCACTACTTGGGCGCAAATGAAGGATGTCATGAGAGCATGCTTTTTGCCTACCTACTACAACCGCGACCTCTTCAAGAAACTCCAACTACTCAAGCAAGGAACCAAGAGCGTTGAAGAGTACTAGAAGGAGATGGAGATTGCTATGATACAAGCCAATGTCGCAGAAGATGATGAGCAAAATATGGCACGTTTCTTGAATGGACTCAACCATCCTATCAAGAAGATTGCCGACTTCCAACCATACTCGAACCTCATCGAGCTAGTGCATCAAGCTACAAAAGCAGAACGTCAAGTGCAAGACGATTACAAGTACGCCAAGTTCTCATCCAGGTCATACGGCTTCTCCAACACCCAAGCTTCAACGACTCCAACACCGTCTACCAAGCCTTCTACAAGCAACATCGACAAGTCGAGTTCCAAGAAAGCTTCGTCGACTCCAAGTCATCCTCCTACTGCAAGCAACTTCAAGCCGAGAGCTTCATCATCATCCACTCCAACCGATGAGACTGCCCAGACGAGTTCCTTCAAATGCTTCACATGTGGAGGCCGAGGCCACAAGTCCTATGAGTGCACCAACAAGCGGACCATGATCCTCAACGACGACATCACTTACAACTCTATGAGTGAAGGAGAAATGGACGCCCTCAAGCAAGTCGCCATGCACCGGAAAGTGAACGATGAAGAAGAACAAGTCTTTTGCGATGAAGATTCAAGTCCAGCTCTTGTTGTCTCCAAGGTATTGACTCTCCAACATCACCAAGGAGATGACCAATGATGCCACATCTTTCATACCAAGGCCGGCATCAACGGACGCTCCGTCAAGATCATCATCGATGGAGGGAGTTGTCATAACCTCACAGGTGAAGAACTTCGCTCCAAGCTCCAATTGCCCAAGACGAAGCACCCACATCCATACAAAGTTCAATGGATTAGCGACTCCGGCACTCTCCAAGTCGAGCATCGAGTACAAGTCTCCTTCCAAATTAGCGCCTATGGAGACACTTTGGAGTGAGACGTCGTTCGAATGGCCGTTTGCCACCTTCTCCTTCGACGCCCATGGCAATTTGATAGAGGAGTCATCCACAACGGCC
Organism: Triticum dicoccoides; assembly: GCF_002162155.2. Classification (NCBI taxonomy): domain Eukaryota; kingdom Viridiplantae; phylum Streptophyta; class Magnoliopsida; order Poales; family Poaceae; genus Triticum; species Triticum dicoccoides. The sequence goes on from NC_041384.1 coordinate 263,877,024, forward strand.
GAACGAACCACTACATCTTCAAGATGAATGGAAAGGAGTACGTACTTCGTCCCATGTCTCCAAGTCAAGTGATCGCCGACAAGCAAGCCCCCCATCATGGAGAGCATAGTGAGAGAACGAGCCACCAAAAAGAGAGTGAGCGCCACAAGCCCAAATTGAGCGACTCCACGATGAGCGACAAGAAGAACTTAGTTCTATTTTCCACCAAACATGACATGAGAGAAGTGTGTGAGAACCCATCTAGTATCATGCACTATGACCTTTCGTGCAACGACAAGGCACCAAATTCTAACACCTCTCACACTCTACCTTTAGTGTTCTCTTCTCTTTTGTAGGAATTCCAAGACGTCTTCCCCGACGAGCTACCTCCGTGTCTACCTCCTCTACGAGGCATTAAGCACTTGGTCCTGAATCGACATCATCCCCGGAGTGCCCCTACCTAACAAGGTTCCCTACCGCGTCAAGCCCGAGGAACCTAAGGAGATCCAATGGCAAGTTCAACTACTCATCCACTTTGGACACGACAAGACACTTCCTACGCTCTCCAAGCACTATTCTTGGCCCACGATGCTTCGCGACGTCAACCGCTTCACCAACCAATACTCTACATGTCACCAAGCTAAGTTCAAAGCTCAATCTCTTGGCCTTTACATGCCACTTCCAATTCCATATCAACCATGGGAGGATTTTAGTAGGGATTTTGTGCTTGGGCTGCCTAGAAATAGGAATGGAAAGGATTCCGTGTTTGTTATTGTGAACCGATTCTCCAACACGGCTCATTTCATACCTTGCAACAAGATAGACGATACTTCACATATTGCAAATCTATTTTGTAGGGAGATCTTCCAACCGTGCCTACCGATCGCTGAGTACACCTACAACCGAGCAAGACATTCGCCTACCGACAAGTCCATCTTCGAGGTCATCTATGGATTCAACCCTTTGTCCCCATTGGACATTCACCCTGTACCACTACAAGAGCACATCAATATGGACGCATGTACACGTGTGAACCATCTCAAGAAGGTGCATGAGGATACAAGGCACAACATCGAGCGCCAAGTACAACGACTTGCGACCAAGCTCAACATCTACAAGCACCCCATGGTGTTCAACATTGGAGATCTTGTGTGGCTACACCTTCGCAACGACCGCTTCCCCAACGAACGCAAGTCCAAATTTCGACCACGAGCGGATGGACCCTTCAAGGTGCTCGAACGCTACAACAACAACGCCTACAAGATCGACATCCCACGCGACAAGTACACCATAAGCGACATCTTCAACATCAAAGGTCTCTCGCCCTACCATGGTGATGAGGATTTCGATCCGAGGATGGATCTTCCCCAAGGGAGGGGAGGTGATGCTGAACATCCCACGATCATCCCCATGGACGCACCTACACCTCCAACAACACCACTTGGACCAATGACAAGAGCCCAAGCCAAGGCTATCAAAGATAAGGTGAACTTACTCCTCTCTGAACTTCCACTTTCTATGCATGACACATGGCTACTACCTAAGTCCGAGTTGTTGTGCATGATTAGGTATCAAGAGGACCCTCCTGAAGATGCACATGAGGATGTACAAGTCCCCAAGTTCACGGATGAAGAGAAGCAACGGAAGGAGTCAAGTACACCTCCCAGGCCCCGGACATCCGACCATGACCCTGGATGTCCGGCCCCTAGAGCTTCACCCACCACAGCCGCTCAGCCGCCAGGACACTACAGGCCCTAGACATCCGGGCTCGCCAGCCCGGACATCCGGCTCTTCCCGAGCCCCCGGATATCCGTCCTCCAGCCTGAAAATCCGGACCCCTCCGAACCTGAGAGCAACAAACCAGCCGCTCCAACCCGGACATCCGGCCTCCCCAGCCCGGACATCTGGCCTCGTGTGAAAGCCCGGACATCCGGCCCAACGCCCGAACGTCCAGCCTCCCCTATCTGCGCACAGTGAAGGGCCAAGGCCCGTGTACCCCTTCTCCCCCTAGACTATATATACTCCTCCTCTTCGTACTTTCTAGGGTTAGTGTTGTGTTAGCTCATTTGTGAGATAGATCTTCGCTCATCCATATCGGATCTACTCCTTGAGAGAGACCGCGGCCCCTCTTCGGAGAAGATCCACCTTGGATTTGAGACACCTTTACGGGAAGATCCCCTTGTGGATTCCAGACCTCCTCACGGAGAAGAAAAGGCTACCCTTTGTATCGTCCCTTGTTGGATTTGGATCGTCTATGTCTTTGTGTTTCGAGGATCTAGCACATTTGTGATTGTTCTTGTTGGTTTGAGTGATTCTCTCGTGTTTCCCGTCGTGATTCCCCTCGTGTTCTTCGCAGGATCCGTTGCTTTCATGAAAGATCGGCCATCTAGGGTTCCACCCTACATCAACCTACCATCATCTCACCAAGTGCCAAGAGGACCTATGACACAAGCTAGAGCTAGAGCTCTCGAGACTGAGGTGACTTCCTTCCTTAGTGATATCACATATGATCCACTCGAGACATGGCTACTACCTAAGTCCGGAATGTTCTGCATGCTTACATACCAAGAGGACCCTCCGGAAGATGCATGTGAAGATGGACAAGCCCCCAAGTTAATGGATGAAGAGAACCAATGGAAGGAGTCAAGAGCAGCTTCCAAGACCCGGACATCAGGCCATGACCCCGGACATCCGGCCCATTGATCATCCACCACGAGAGCTACCAAGTACCTATAGGCGCAGACATCCGGCCTCAGCCGGACATCCAGCGAAGCCCAGAAATCCGGCCCAAGCCTGGATATCCGGCGCCCTCCATCCCGAATGCATCACGACCAACCCCGTTAGCCCGGACATCCGGCCCCCCAGCTCGGACATTCAGACCCTCGCAAAGTCCCGAACATCCTACCCAATGCCCGGAAATCAGGACCAGCCATATCCAGAGAGCATCAGGACGGCACAAGGCCAGCCCGGACATCCGGCCCGACAGCCCAGACATCGGGCGTCTTGTGAGCGCATGGACATCCGGCCCGATGCCCAGACATCCGGCCTCCCCTGTCTGCGCATAGTGTAGGACCGAGGCCAATGTACCCCTTCGACCACCTAGACTATATATAGTCCTCCTCCTTCTTTCTAGGGTTAGCGTTCTGATAGCTCATATGTGAGATAGAGCCTCGCCATTCGTATCTACCTCACCGAGAGAGATCGTCGCCTCCTCGTAGAAGATCCACTTGGATTCAAGACCCCTAAAGGGAAGACCTCAAGACCTCCTCACGGAGAAGAAATAGTTACCTTATGTATCCTCCTTTGTTGGATTTGGATCGTGTATCTCTTTGTGTTTTGAGGATCTAGCATATGTGTGACCTAATCTTGTTGGTTTGAGTGATTCTCTCGAGTTTCCCCGCATGATTTCTCCTCGTGTTCTTCGTGTTGCTCACGGGATCCGCTCCTTTCGTGAAAGATCGGCCATCTAGGATTCCACCCTACATCATCATGGTATCATGAGCCACGTTGATCATGATTTTGGAGCCTCCCCTCTTTGTTTCCTAGCCTCGTTTTGTTGATTTTTTCCCAAATTCAAAACTTCCCCACAAAAATAGCCCCCCAAATTTTTTTGTCATTTGTTGGTGTGATGAAGTTTTGTTGGATTTGATCCGCGCATTTTGTTTGTCGCAGGTAGACCTAGTTTTCTCCCATCTTTTCCCCAATTTCCATCCACAAAATCTCTTGAATTTTGCCCCAGATTTGCCCGTTCCATGCGGAGTTCATCGAGTCCATCCACGGATTCAGAGCCCAGACATCTGGCCCGACCCCCAGGAATCCGGTCCTCAAGCCCGAACATTCGTCCCTTAACAGCAACATCTCCATCCACCGCCCCATTTCCCGCCTAACTTTTGCCAAATTTTGCTCCGGTGCCCACATTCACTACCGCATACCACCACCGCTTTCCGCAAACACCACCATCGCTTAACCTCTATCACCTCTGACAATTTTGTCATGTTTGTCTTTGAGAATTTGAGTTGCGGTTCCCTGTCCTATTGTGTTTAGGCTATTTAGGTACGATTCGACATCAATATCACCGCCGTCATCTTCTCCACGGACTCATCATCAACGACGACAACTCCACCATTTTGACACCATACCATATGCAAGAATGGTAACCTGATCTTGGTACCATGATATCCCATCATTATACATTCTTGCCATTACATTATAACCACCATAGCCCGATTTTGCGTATCTTACCCATCGAGACTAGCCTTTGAGTATTGCCGGCAACGTCACGTGTGCACATTAGTGGTCATACTTCACATTGCATACTTACCATGTCATATTGGTACATATCTTGGTATCATCTTTTGTGTCACAAAGTTGTCATCGCATACACAATTGCTATCTTGTTTCGTGAAGTTTTGCATGATAAAGAGCTCAAAAGAGAAAGGGACACACAAGCTTTTAAGCAAAAGGGAAAGATAAGCAAAGAGCTTTTAAGCAAGATTCATAGCATCATACTACATTAAGATTGTCATACTTGATCATCTTGGATCATATCATCGGAATACCATACATATAGCATACTTGGCATAGAAGTCATTGCATTTTTGCTAAGTAGGTTGTGCACAAGTCTTCATTAACGCCTATTGTGCAATCGTGCTAGCGTCTCTCTAGTGTTGTGCAACAAGAGCATTTTCCGTGGATTCCACATTTTGGCTCTTTCCTTGGTTGCACGACCCCATTTATCTATTTGCGTGTGTGTTTCTGTGTACCATATTTTTCTATTGGTCTACTTGTTGCATTTGCAAATTTGTAAATCTTTTCCAACATTATTGAAGCTCACTAACAATTGCATCAAATTTTGTGCCACCATCCTAACTGAGGTCCACCATAAGCTTTTACTTGTGCAGGTGTGAAAAACCGACAAGAATTGGTACCAATTGTGCTATTTCCTTGTTCCACATTTGAGTGATCGTTGATCCATCTTCAACATCGGTGAAGGTACATTTGGTATAAGTTCTTCTCTTTCTCCCTCTCACATATTTTCTTGGAATGATGGATAGGCCAAGTACTTCTACCAACCCACTCTTCATCGAGCAAGACGAGGACATGTCCTCCTACGCCACAAAGAGCCACCTCTTTGGTGAACAACAAGCTTTGCATCAAGAGCAACAAGCAATGAACAAATGCATCAACAACCTCGCCACCGACTTGCGAGTCTCCGAGCAACGTACAGGAGACTACTTCTACAACAAGATCGATGACCACAAACAAGAGAATGACACAAGAATGGACGAGATTTGTGCTTTGTTGCTCAACCGCTCTTCTTCCACTTTGTCCTACTCAAGACAGACCACTCGAGTCGACACTCCGACAACAGCATCTCCGGCTCAAGTACTCCGACATCAAACACTCTTCGCTGAGCCGCTTGCCAAGACCATCAAGCAAACTGCAATCCTCTACACAACAACGAATCTCAAAAGAAAGTTCGCATGCAAGAACAACGACACCGTCAAAACCAAGCTACTTTTGCGCAAGCATAGGAGCGGCAATGCCAATGTCAACAAGAAGAGGAAGATTGAGTGTGACAACACCGAGATTCACAAGATGCTGAGGCACAATGCCAAGAGCAATAACGGCGACAATCTCAAGCACTTGAGCCATAACGTACCCTCCGAGATTCAAGTCGAGTCGTAGCCACGTGTAGCCGGCAAGCTCGTGAGCAACAAGAAGCGCTTCACGATGTAGTTCAAGAACGAATATATCAAGCCCGCGTGCATTGTCAAGTTCCTCAAGCTCCTCCACAAGCTAGACAAGCTCCTCCACAATCTCGACAAGAACCTCAAGTTCACCTAGAGAAAGAAGACAATGGAAATCCTCCAAGACAAGAGCAAGTTGAGGGAGATAATCCTCCTCATCAAGGACGTCATCATCCCCGACCCCAACACAAGAAAGTTCACAATGCCCAAGTTCACTGGAAGCATGATCCCGAAGAGTACCTTTCATGGGCATTGAAGGTTGACAAAATCTTACGCTTGCACAACTATGAGGAAGAGAAGAAGATCGCAATGGCATCCCTCCTCATTTGGTGGGAACAAGTCATTGAGCGTCGAGAGGCCAGAGGTGAACCACCGATCACAACTTGGGTGCAAATGAAGGATGTCATGAGACCATGTTTCGTGCCAACCTACTACTACCGTGACCTCTTCAAGAAACTCCAACTCCTCAAGCAAGGAACCAAAACCGTTGAAGAATACTACAAGGAAATGGAGATTGCCATGATACAAGCCAATGTCACGGAAGATGATGAGCAAACTATGGCATGTTTATTGAATGGACTCAACCATCATATCAAGAAGATCACCAACTTCCAACCATACTCAAACCTCATCGAGCTAGTGCATCAAGCTACCAAAGCGGAATGTCAAGTGCAAGATGACTTCAAGTATGCAAAGTTCTCATCCAAGTCCTATGGCTTCTCCAACACCCAAGCTTCAATGAGTCCAACACCTTCTACCTCAATGAAGCCTTCTACAAGAAACGTCGACAAGTGAATATACAAGAAAACTTCGACAACCTCAAGTCATCCTCCTACATGTAGCGACCAGACCTCAAACAGTCTGATCTCTGTGCTCAGGTGTCATCCTTGGATCAGTAATGCTGACACCACACAGTACTTGGAGGATTTATAACTGAGTAGCAATCACACACTTATTACATCGAGTGTCTCAATAGAGAACTTATTACAATAAATATGGCTTAAGGCCATCTAATAACGATAACAGTGGAAGGCTTGGAAGATAATTGAGTCCATCAACTCCAACGGCATCACTGAGTATAGAACCACGACCTAAAACTCCTTAACCGTCGTCTGAAAAGTCTGCAACATTAACATTGCAGCCCGAAACGGGTCAGCACATGGAATATGCTGGCAAGGTAACACATAGAGAGTAGTGGAATGAAACAACTATACTATATGCATATTTGGCTGGTGGAAAGCTCTATGGTTACAGTTTTGCGAAAAGCCAATTTTTCCCTACTGCAAAGGAATAAATTTTATTTAACTATCATGGTACTTGTTAAACATTGAGAATGGTTGACAGCATTCTCAATCCCAATTAAGCATCATCATTTAAACAAAACCCGACAAAATTAAATTTTAGAGTAACATGTTGAGATTCACATGATAATCCAAGTACTAGATACTCAAGATGTCCATAACCGGGGACGGCTAACCATGATTAGTTTATACACTCTGCAGAGGTTTGCGCACTTTTCCCCACAAGACACGATCGCCTCCGTTTGGTTTCTCGCACTACAGGGTGTTTGAGAAGACGGATGACCGAGACATAGTCTTTCAGAAGCGCTAGCACCTTACGATGGATAGACCGTTACACCTACTTTCCCCTACATCTGCTAGTCTACCCTGTAAGAGTTCGCATGACTTAATCAACTATGCTAGAGCCCATAATAGCTTGTGGCTGCACACGGAATTTTCTAGTATGAAAAATCTCATGATCCCTTTGGGCTTGGGTGGCGGTCCATAAAGAAAAGCAGGCAATCCTGGAATACCCATGTACCTCAATCCACCCAGATGTGTGTTTAAGTTGCCACCTTAGATAAACCATTAATTAACAAACTCACATATGTCATGGATATCACTCACCCAATCCACGTCTACTAGCATGGCATGGCATAATGGCAAACGTAGAAGTAACTCCCAAAGGTTTGATAATACAACAGGTAATAGGTACTACCTCAACTACTTCCCATCCCACAATTTAATTAGCTCCTAATCATGCAATGTTTGAGGATTGATTTAATGCAATAAAACTGGGTAGTAGGAGGTATGATCAAAGTGTTACTTGCCTTGCTGATGATCCGCAAAACCTAGAGATTCGAAGTAACATGCGGCGCACTCCGGGTATTCTATCGCAGACAAACAAACAAGCATACAATAAGTATTCATCTAATGCATGGGTAAAACTCAAATAAGAGATCTAACCAGAAGGTTAAACTTAAGAACTCCGGTTTGCAAAAAGAATCAAATCAAACGAAGCAACGAAAGTCAAACGGCAAAAGAAGTAGGCTTCATTTACTATTCTGGATCTAGGGCAATTTTTACAGTGGCAAAAACTTGTTTAAGTTGGTTAAACGGATAGAGGGTTTCGAGACGAAACTCCAGGCGCTTGAATTGCCTGATTCCGATAAACGAGGGAAAAGTTATAATAAAACGAAAATCGGATCAGGAATCACGATCAGAAAAATCACGGATTTAATCCGAGAAAAAGAAAAACGACGAACGTTCACTAGAACGAACGAACGGACGAACGCTCGCTATTTAAATAAATCGGAAAACCGATCTATTTAAAAAAAACCAAACTAAAAAAACGCGACTTTTTTTTAAATAAATGGGCGGCGAAAACGAGGTTGACCTCGGGCGGTGGGTCCGGCGGCGGCGGCGGCGGCCCGGCTAGGGTTAGGTTTCGGGCGCGGTGGGCTGGCGGCGGCTGATGGCTCGGTGGCTCGGGTCGGGCGGCTTATAAAGGCTGCCCCTGGGCGGAGTCCCGCTCGGGTACGGCCCGAAGTCGGTTCGCGTTTTTTTTAATTATTTCACGCAGAAAAACAAATAAAATAAATACTAAGCGGACTCCAAAAATCCCGAAATAAATTTTCCCGGGCTTCCAAATCAAGCCGCACAAGGTGAACATTTATTTGGGGCCTAAATACAATTTTGAAAAATGCACATTTTTCCTAAATTCATATAAAATACCGAAAAACTCCGAAATAAAATCTTATTTGATTTTATTATTAAATCCTCAATATTTGTTTATTTTGGGAAAGTCATTTTATTCCCTCTCTCATGTATCTGTAATAGAAATAATTGATGATAAAATAATTAAAATCAAATGATCCCCAACTCTTCTGTGGGTCCTTGAGTTGCGTGAAATTTCTAGGATCAAAACCAAAAGTAAATAAAATATGATATGCAATGATGATCTAATGTATAACATTCCAAATTGAAAATTTGGGATGTTACAAACCAACCCCCCTTAAGATGAATCTCGCCCTCGAGATTTGGGTTGGCTAGAAAATAGGTGAGGGTGATCCTTGAGCAAATCTTCCTCTCGCTCCCAGGTGGCTTCATCCTCCGTGTGGTGGCTCCACTGAACCTTACAGAACTTCATAACCTTGCTGCGGGTGACTCGACTGGCATACTCTAGAATCTTAACTAGTTTCTCCTCATAGGTCAAATCGTTATCCAACTGAATTGCTTCCAATGGCACTGTGTCTCTCAAGGGTATGTCAGCCATCTCCGCGTGGCACTTCTTCAACTGAGAAACGTGGAACACATCGTGAACTCCTGACAATCCTTCAGGCAATTCCAACTTGTAGGCCACTTCTCCCATACGTTCCAATACTCGGTATGGTCCTACAAATCGTGGCGCTAACTTTCCTTTAACACCAAAGCGCTTTGTTCCCCGAAGTGGGGATACTCGAAGATAAGCTCTATCTCCAACTTCGTAAACTGTCTCCTTGCGTTTAGAATCTGCATAACTCTTCTGTCTGGACTGGGCTATCTTGAGCCTATCGCGAATCAATTTCACCTTCTGTTCAGACTCCTTAATCAAGTTAGGTCACAAAAACTGGCGGTCTCCAACTTCATCCCACGACAACGGTGTCCTGCACCTCCTTCCGTACAAGGCTTCGAAAGGGGCCATCTTTAAACTGGATTGATAGCTGTTGTTGTAAGAGAATTCTGCATACAGCAAATTCTCGTCCCAACTAGATCCATAATCTAGCGCACAAGCTCTCAGCATGTCCTCCAAAATCTTATTGACTCTCTCGGTCTGTCCATCTGTCTATGGATGAAAAGCTGTGCTGAACTCTAGCCTGGTACGCAAAGTTTCGTGCAACTGATTCCAGAACTTTGAGGTAAACTGGGTTCCTCTATCTAATACTATACTCCTCGGAACTCCATGTAAGCATACAATCCTGGTCATGTATATCTTTGCCAACTTAGCACTGGTGTAAGTGGTCTTTACCGGGATGAAATGAGCTACTTTCGTCAACCGATCAACTACAACCCAAATCGAGTCATAGCCTAAACGAGTCTTGGGTAATCCCGTGATAAAATCCATACCTAACTTATACCACTTCCATTCAGGTATCAGCAATGGTTGTAGCAATCCTGCTGGCTTCTGATGCTCTGCCTTTACTCTCTGACATACATCACAAACTGCTACATACTCCGCAGTATCTTTCTTCATTCCGGTCCACCAGAAAATATCCTTCAAATCCAAATACATCTTTGTATTTCCTGGGTGAATCGAATATGGTGAATCGTGTGCCTCTTGCAGAATCAACTTCCTGATCTCCGGGTCATTGGGCACATAAACATGGTCTTCAAACCTTAGGGTGTCGTGCTCATCCTCACGAAATCCTTTAGCCTTTCCTTCTCTCATTTTCTCCTTTATAGAGGCAATCTCCTTGTCAGTCTTCTGAGCTTCTCTGATTCTATCCATCAAAGTTGGTTGAATCTCCAATGCTGCTACATAGCCTCTTGGAACTATTTCCAAACATAGCTCACGAAGATTTTCGGCTAACTCCCTTGGTATTTCTCCTATCATTAGGGTGTTGACGTGGCTCTTACGGCTTAATGCGTCAGCTACTACATTAGCCTTTCTGGGATGGTAATGCAATCTCATATCATAATCCCTGATGAGCTCCAACCATCTCCTTTGCCTGAGGTTTAACTCCTTCTGCGTCAAAATGTATTTCAAACTCTTGTGATCCGTGTACACCTCACAATGATTTCCAATGAGGAAATGTCTCCATGTTTTCAATGCATGCACTACGGCTGCTAACTCCAAATCATGCATAGCATAATTCAATTCGTGTGGTTTAAGCTGTCTTGAGGCATATGAAACAACTCTCCCTTCCTGCACAAGCACTGCTCCAATTCCCCGACATGAAGCGTCTCAATACACCTCATAATCCTTGGTCTGGTCTGGCAAAATCAACACTGGTGAAGTAACCAAACGTTTCTTCAACTCCTGGAAACTAGCCTCACACTCCTCGTTCCATATGAACTTGGTATCCTTCTTTAATAACTCAGTCATAGTTTTGCAATCTTGGAGAAATTCTCAATAAATCTCCGGTAGTATCCTGCGAGTCCAAGAAAACTCCGAATCTCGCCAACTGTGGTTGGTGCTTCCCACTTGGTCACGGTATCAACTTTAGTAGGATCTACTGATATACCTTCTCTGGATATAACGTGTCCGAGGAATCCTACTTCCTTCAACCAAAACTCACATTTGCTGAACTTGGCATACAACTGATGTTCTCTGAGCTTCTCAAGTACCAATCGCAAATGTTCCTTATGCTCCTCTTCATTCTTCGAGTAAATCAGGATATCATCAATGAACACCATGACGAACTTATCCAAGAACTCCGTAAACACTTTGTTCATCATGTTCATAAAATAGGCAGGTGCGTTAGTCAGACCAAATGACATAACGGTATACTCGTACAGCCCATACCTGGTGGTAAAAGCCGTCTTAGGTATATCCTGTTCTCGAATCTTCAACTGGTGGTATCCTAATCGCAGATCGATCTTGGAAAATACCTTAGCTCCTTGCAATCGATCAAATAGATCATTTATCATTGGTAGTGGGTACTTGTTCTTGATCGTTACTTCATTCAACCCACGATAATCAACAACCATCCTTAACGATCCATCCTTTTTCTCCACTAGAAGTATTGGTGATCCGCAAGGCGACGAACTTGGGCGAATGTAACCTTTATCCAGTAACTCCTTATTCCGCTTCTTAATTTCCACCAAATCCTTTGCAGGCATCCTGTATGTTCTCTTTGATATTGGCCCTGTGCCTGGCAATAGCTCAATCAAAAACTCAATATCTCTATCCGGTGGCATGCCTGGCAACTCTTCTGGAAATGCTTCAGGGAAATCCCTTACCACTGGTACTTCCTCCTGCACAACTCCTGTTAAACAATTTACTTGAGTCCCTTTTGGCACATGTCGGGATACATACTTGATCCTTCTCCCTTCTGGGGTGGTAAGAAAAATTGACTTACTGGCGCAATCGACGTTTCCTCCATACATCGACAGCCAATCCATACCCAGAATTACATCCAATCCTTCTGATTCCAAAATAATTAAATCCGAGGAAACACATGCCTACCTATACTCAATGGCACTAGAAAACATCCTTGACTGGCCATATACTCCGCTCCATTGTTGGTTAAATGGATAGATGGTTTCGAGACGAAACTCCAGGCGCTTGAATCGCCTGATTCCGATAAACGAGCGAAAAGTTATACTAAAACGAAAATCGGATCAGGAATTGCGATCAGAAAAATCGCGGATTTAATCCGGGAAAAAGAAAAACGACGAACGTTCACTAGAACGAACGAACGGACGAACAGTCGCTATTTAAATAAATCAAAAAACCAATCTATTTAAAAAAAACGACACTAAAAAAAAACCGCGACTTTTAAAAAAAAACGGGCGGCGAAAACGAGGTTGACCTCGCGCGGCGGCTCCGACGGCGACGGCGGCGGCGGCGGGCGGCAGCGGCGGCATGGCTAGGGTTAGGGTTTCGGGCGCGGTGGGCTGGCGGCGGCTGATGGGCTCGGCGGCTCGGGTCGAGCGGCTTATAAAGGCTGCCCTCGGGCGGAGTCCCGCTCGGGTTCTGCCCGAAGTCGGTTCACGTTTTTTTAATTATTTTGGTGCAGAAAAACAAATAAAAGAAATACTAAATGGACTCCAAAAATCCCGAAATAAATTTTCCCGGGCTTATAAAATCAAGCCGCACAAGGTGAACATTTATTTGGGGCCTAAATGCAATTTTGAAAAACACACATTTTTCCTAAATTCAAATAAAATACCGAAAAACTCCGAAATAAAATCTTATTTGAGTTTATTATTAAATCCTCAATATTTATTTATTTTGGGAAAGTCATTTTATTCCCTCTCTCATATTTTTGTAATAGAAATAATTGATGATAAAATAATTAAAATCAAATGATCCTATTCGCAAAATTTGAGAAAACTCAAATATGAAAATAACGAAATCCCAACTCTCTCCGTGGGTCCTTGAGTTGCGTGAAATTTCTAGGATCAAAACCAAAAGTAAAAAAAATATGATATGCAATGATGATCTAATGTATAACATTCCAAATTGAAAATTTGGGATATTACACTACAACAAGCAACTTCAAGCTAATAGCTTCATCATCCTCTACCCCAACCGATGAGACCATCAAGACAAGTTCCTTCAAATGCTTCACATGTGGCGGCCGAGGCCACAAGTCGTTCGAGTGCACCAATAAACGCACCATGATCTTTAACGACGATGGTACATACGACTCCATGAGTGAAGGAGAAATGGAAGCCCTTGAGCAAGTGGCCATGCACCGGCAAGTGAACGAAGATGAATATGATCAAGTCTTTTGTGACGAAGATTCGAGCCCCGCTCTTGTTGTCTCCAAGGTCTTGACACTTCAGCATCAGCAAGAAGAAGACCAAAGATGCCATATCTTCCACACGAAGGCCAGAATCAATAGAAGGTCCGTGAAGGTCATCATAGATGGAGGGAGTTGCCACAACTTAGCAAGTGAAGAACTATGCTCCAACCTGCAATCAGTCAAGATGAAGAACCCACATCCCTGCAAAGTTCAATGGCTAAGCAACTCCGACACTATACAAGTCGAGCATAGGGTACAAGTTTCTTTCAAGATGGGAGCTTACAAAGACACTCTGGAGTGTGATGTCGTTCTGATGTCCGTTTGCCACCTTCTTCTTGGGCGACCATGGAAGTTTGATCAAGGTGTCGTCCACACTAGGAGAATGAATCACTATAGCTTTAAGATGAACGGAAAGGAGTACGTCCTTCAACCTATGTCTCCAAGCCAAGTGATCGTCGACAAGAAAGCCACACATCATGGAGAGAATACTGAGAGAGCGAACCACCAAAAAGAGAGTGAGCACCACAAGCCCAAATTGAGTGCCTCCACGATGAGCGACAAGAAAAACCTAGTCCTATTTGCCACCAAAAGTGAGATGAGAGAAGTGTGTGAGAAACCATCAAGTGTCATGCACTATGTCCTTTTGTGCAAGGACAAGGCACCAAAAGCTAACACCTCTCACAATCTTCCTTTAGTGTTATATTCTCTATTGCAGGAATTCCAAGATGTATTCCCTAACGAGCTACCTTTGGGTCTACCTCCACTACAAGGCATCGAACACTGAATTGACCTCATCCCCGGAGCACCCCTTCCTAACAAGGCTCCATACTGCATCAACCCCGAGGAAACTAAGGAGATCCAACGGCAAGTACAACAAATCATCGATAATGGCCATGTACGAGAAAGTTTAACCCCTTGTGCCATCTCGGTAATCCTTGTTCCCAAGAAAGATGGTACATATTCCATGTGTTCTGATTGTCATCCTATCAATGCTATTACCGTGCATTATCATTAGCCCATTCCACTCCTAGAAGATATACTAGATGAGCTTATAGGAGCCACCATTTTTTCTAAAATTTATCTTAAAAGTGGCTACTATCAAATGTGCATCCAAGAAGGTGATGAATGGAAAACCGCATTTAAGACCAAATTTGGCTTATATGAATGGTTTTTTATGCCAATGGTTTTATCCGAAGCACTCGGTACTTCCATGCGATTCATGCATTTTGTTCTTCAACCCTATATTGGTGTATTTGTTGTGCTTAGTTGCAAACCCTTAGGAAAGAGCGCCTTTATGGTAATATGGACAAATGCCTTTTTGGTGTTGATAAGCTTGTTTTCTTGGGTTTTGTTGTGTCTTCTCAGGGTGTTCATGTTGATGAATCTAAGATCAATGCTAAAAAAACTTGGCCCCAACCAACCAACTTGCAACAAGTGTGTAGCTTCCTTGGTTTAGCCGGTTTCTATCGTAGATTTGTTAAGGATTTTAGCACCATTGCTTCTCCTTTACATGCTTTGAGTAAGAAGAATGCACCCTTTGTTTGGGGACCAACTCAAGATAGCGCATTTAATGAGCTTAAGAATTTTCTTACTCGTGCTCCCGTGCTTGCATTACCCAACTTTGACAAACCCTTTGAAATTCATTATGATGCTAGTGGTAATGACATAGGAGGTGTGTTAACACAAGAGAAGTGCCCCATAGCTTACTCTAGTGAGAAACTTTCTGGAGTGCAACTAAATTAACGCATCTATGACAAAGAGCTATATGCTTTAGTGCGAGTTTTGCATGCATGGGAACATTATCTTCACCCTCATGAATTTGTCCTCCATACCGACCATGAAACGCCTAAATACCTTAATGGTCAAACTAAGTTGAACAAGCTTCATGCTAAATGTAGTGATCTCATTGAGTCATTTCCTTATGTCATCAAGTATATTAAATCGAAGGAAAATGTTGTGGTTGACGCTCTTTCCCGCATATGCATGCTTGTCACCAAACGTGAATTGAATGTCATCGGCTTTGAGCACATAAAAGAATTGTATGCGCATGACCCTACTTTTGCTATCCCATATGAAAAATCTTTGACGCATACATCTTGGGAACGCCATTACATCAAAGATGATTATCTTATGAGAGCTAACAAACTATGCATCCCCGAGTCTTCTCTTCGTTTGTTACTTCTGCAAGAATCTCGTGGAGGAGGACTAATGGGACACTTTGGACATGACAAGACATTTCTATGCTCTCCAAGAACTATTTTTGGCCCAAGATATTCCATGACGTCTCATGTTTCACCAACCGATCCTTTACATGCAGCAAAGCTATGTCTAAAGCTCAATCTCATGGCATTTATATGCCACTTCCTATTAGTATGGACTTTCTGATTGGTTTGGCTAGAACTAGAAATGGCAAAGATTCTGTGTTTGTTGTTGTGGACCGATTCTCTAAGATGGCACATTTCATACCATGCAACAAGATAGACGATGCTTCGCATGTTGCATATCTTTTTTGTAGGGAAATCTTGCGCCTACATGGACTGTGACGTCAAGTTCTTGAGTTACTTTTGGAGGATCCTATGCGCCACGCTCGGAATCAAGCTCTTGTTCTCTTCGGCATAGGATCCTCAAACCGAAGGCCAAACAGAGGTCATGAACTGGATGGTCTCCACTCTCCTACGCGTGTTGATAAAAAAAGGAGTGGGAGGAGTGCCTACCCATCGCCGGGTACGCCTACAACCGTGCAGGACATTCGACTACCGGTAAGTCCCCCTGCGAGGTTGTCTACGGTTTCAACCCGTTGTCCCCTTTGGACATTCTTCCCCTACCACTACAAGAGCGCACCAACATGGACGCGAGTGCCCAAGTCAAATACCTCAAGAAGATGCATGAAGATACAAGGCACACCATCGAGCGCCAAGTACAACGACTCGGGACCAACCTCAACATTGACAAGCACCCCATGGTATTCAACATTGGAGATCTTGTGTGGCTACACATTCGCAAGGAACACTTCCCCAACGAACACAAGTCCAAATTTCTACCACGAGCGGATGGACCCTTCAAGGTGCTTGCACGCTACAACAACAATGCCTACAAGATCGACATCCCACGAGACAAGTACCTCATGGGCGACATCTTCAACATCAAAGATCTCTCTCCCTACCATGGTGATGAAGATTTCGATCCAAGGTCAGATCTTTCCCAAGGGAGGGGACATGACGCATAGAATCCTAAGGTCATCCCCATGGACCTACCATCGTCTCACCAAGTGCCAAGAGGACCTATGATAGGAGATAGAGCTAGAGCTCTCAAGACCAATGTGACTTCCTTCCTTAGTGATATCACATATGATTCAGCCGATACATGGCTACTACCTACGTTTGGAATGTTGTGCATGATTAGGTACCAAGAGGACCCTCCCGAAGATGCACGTGAAGACGGACAAGCCCCCAATTTCATAGATGAAGAGAAGCAACGGAAGGAGTCAAGAGCAGCTTCCAGGACAAGGACATCCGGCCCCTGGAGCATCCACCACGATAGCTGCCAAGTACCTATAGGCCCCGGACATTTAGCCTCAACCCGGACATCCGGCTAAGCCCAAAAATCCGGCACCCTCCATCCTGAATGCATCAAGACCAACCCCGTCAGCCCTAACATCCGACCCCCTAGCTCGGACATCCGACCCAATGCTTGGACATACAGACCAGCCATATCCAGAGAGCATTAGGACGGCGCCAGGCCAGCTTGGACATCCGCCACGATAGCCGGGACATCCGGTGTCTCGTGAGTGCCCGGATATCCGGCCTCCCCTGTCTGCGCATAGTGTAGGGCCGAGGCCCATGTACCCCTTCGACCCCCTAGACTATATATACTCCTCCTCCTCCTTCTTTCTAGGGTTAGCGTTGTGATAGATCATATGTGAGATAGAGCCTCGCTCATCTATTAGGACCTACTCCACCGAGAGAGACCGTCGCCTCCTCGGAGAAGATCCACTTGGATTCAAGACCCCTAACGGGAAGACCTCAAGACCTCTTCACGGAGAAGAACCGGTTACCTTCGAGGATCTAGCATATGTGTGACCTAATCTTGTTGGTTTGAGTGATTCTCTCATGTTTCCCCTCGTGATTTCTCCTCATGTTCTTCGTGTTACTCGTGGGATCCGCTCCTTTTGTGAAAGATCGGCGATCTAGGGTTCCACCCTACATTAGGCCTGCTCGCATGCCTCCCGGTCAGCTGGTCCAGCCTTCTTCTCGTACGCCTCCCGTCGACTCACACGCTTGCTCAGACGGTACCTACCGATGAGAAGCGGGACTCGTGGCGGGATGTAAATGCCCACGGTTTGAGTATTGAAAGCATTCGCGTTAACGTGACAGGTTTTTGTTCCAAACTACTTTGACTCTTCATTTGTGCAAATTTTCATAAGCAACTTGTCTCAAATTAAACAAACAAAATCACGACAACATATTTGTTCCATATCATGTGACCATGCTCAGTTTCATGAATTTCAGGTCACTCTTGGATTTTACGAAATTGAAAATCCAGGATTTGAAACAATATTATAACCTGCATCATGAAATAAATTTTGAATGGATACATCTTTACTGTTGTAGATGTTAATATGTCTTAACAAGGATTTGGTCAAACAGTTTGCTTAGTTAGACTTCAGACAAGTTATATATGAAGAGTAAAAGGATAATCCCTCTGTACTAGTGCATTTCCTGATATAGTAACTCTAGTACTAGGCACGAACAAACGGGGATCAATTTTGTGCTCATCCTAGTGTATTACTATTAGTACTAAGCAATGGAGTTGACGGGTGACCTTGGGTAGCATCGACCGAGGTAATTGAACCTTGCTCATCACATTAGGTTACATGGTCTAGTTACTAAAGCATCCCTCCATTATTCATCGGTAGTCATTATGCGCAAGGGACATGAGGGTAATTTCTTAGGGCTGGAATTTTGGCTGCCAGATATTTCGAGTCAAAACGTGGAGGCTCGAGTGGTTGCGGTTGGCTAATGTGCATACCACGCATGCCACCAGAAGGACACAAGCCCGGGTCTTTTTTTAGGATCAACACGAGCCCGGGTCTGGCTGGTACGCCGTGGGGTGCTACCATTCGAGAATACGAAAGGAATCTTTTAAAATTACAAACGAATATATATGTATTACAATGCTCATATTTTCCATGCAAATAATTGGTCATTCCAGAAGGCACGGTAATTGATTTATGAAGAGTTCTTGAATTAGAGTGAGTTTATGATATAGTGATCTCAACATGGATTTCACATTTCATGGTATCCCCAGTAAGTTTTTCATTGCAAATTCAAATTTAAAAGATGAATGGTATGGTGGTGAGAAAACTTTGTATGTATCAAGCATATGACCACACACACACACAAACACACGAATACAACACAATCCAGTAAGCTATGCATGTATGACATGAATTCAAAAATACTCCCTCTGTTCCTAAATATTTATCTTTTAGAGATTTCAACAAGTGACTATATACGGAGCAAAATGAGTGAATCTACACTCTAAAACATGTCTATATACATCCGTATGTGGTAGTCCATTTGAAATCTCTAAAATGATAAATATTTAGGAACGACGGGAGTAAAATGTAAGCCATGCATGGTCCACAATTCAATATTTAAAATGCATAGTAAACTGAAACATGAATATTAAGTCTAGTGCTACATACATGCAAATGTTGTGTTTAGGTCTCTGCATCAACTCCTCCCCCACTAGACATACTTCATGTATCGATTGATGTTCATTTCTTTGTTAATAGTGATATTCGTCTCTGGCACATATGTGCTTATTATTTCTCTTCATGTTTTGATCTCCATTTATGTCATTCCTGCCCTCACACTCTCAACAATTGTATTTCTCACACACGACCTTTTCATGCCCTCCATGACAAATGCTCCCTCTCTCTCTCTCAAGACACATGTGTCACCTTTGTAAAACACCTTCACCATGCGCGCACACACAAAGTCTATCTAGGCCACTCTCTCAGTAATTATCTCCCTACAGCCCTCACTAGAGCTTCGCCGCATGATATCTTGGTGTATCGTCTTTAACATTCGAGTGTACGCTAGGCCACACTAACTCGATCTCTCCCTCTATAAATGACTCGATTGAACTCGCTTTTTCGGGTCGTCTCTCTCACACATAGACATTCGCACTACACCTCTTGCATAGGCGGAGCTATGTAGATTGTTGGGGGGTAACCCCTCGACCTTAGATAAAATTGTGAAGCTCTGTTTAGGATTGTATAGATTATATGTTTTGAACATTATATTTGTCCCCACCATCCCAAACACCGATGGGTTGTGCACCACCTCCATGGGAGAATATCATGTGCCCCAACACCTTAGATGCTATATGTTGAGATGAGTTCGTTGGAGCTTCTAGATCTGAGATATAGCAGCTCATAGGATGTCTTAATATTTTTTACAAGAAACCTTAATGAGCTTAAGAATTGCACACAATTTGTAGAAAAACTACTCACATGCCCTTGGATCCCATATCCAACAACCTCGAAGCTCGTATCACTGTAGCATCTAAGATGAGGGAGGACCTCATATTCTCTTATATGTAAGAATATCATGTGCTAACACACCTTAGATGCTTTGGTGATACAAGCTCTTCGGAGCCGTTGGATATGTGATCCAACAACTCCTTGGTGGTTCGAATGTTTTTTGCAGAAAAGCCCGCAAAGAGTTTGGGAAATGCTCACAAGTACCAAGACTGCTCAGATGCCATTGGATCTCAGATCGATTGACCTCGAAGCTCATATCACTATAGCATCCAAGCAGCGAGAGCACCTGATGTTTTCTCGCACGGGAGAATATGAGGTGCTCCCACACCGTAGATTCTATGGTGATACGAGTTCTAGGGAGATCTAATAGCTCACAGTAGGAGGTTTGAATGTTTTTTGCAATATAGGCCTCAAAGAGTTTGGGAATTGCGCAGAAAGTACAAGTACTACGCATGTGGCATCTGATCACAGATCATATGACCTAGATGCTCATGTCACCGTAGCAGCTAATTAAGCTGCAGGGAGCACCTAATATGAGCTACTGGGAGCCATTGGATCCAAGATGAATCATTACCCACAAGGCTTGAATGTGTTATTTGCGAAAAGACCCTTGGAGAGTTTGGAAATTTCACATAATTACAAAGACTACTCCCAAGCCATTGGATCTCATATCCAATGACGTAAAAACTCATATCACCATAGCATCTAAGCTGCAGGTTGGAAGTGATATCTTATATCACTGTCATTTTTGTTCCTAAACTTGCAAAATACATGTAACTGGTGGCGTAATTGGTCTAACCGCGCAAAGTGTTTGTGCAAAAGAACCATCCTACACTGAAATATCGGAACAACACATGGGGGTCCCACTTGTCATTGATCAAATTTGGACCTAAAACTAGCAAATCTGAAAGACGAGATTCGAACTGGCAACCAGGAATACAAAGTGTATGTCGATAGCCTGAAATAGCAACGGTTGTTGGCTTTGTCGCGTAACTTGATTT
Source organism: Triticum dicoccoides (assembly GCF_002162155.2). NCBI lineage: Eukaryota > Viridiplantae > Streptophyta > Magnoliopsida > Poales > Poaceae > Triticum > Triticum dicoccoides. Next base: position 263,898,036 of record NC_041384.1, read on the forward strand.
TATATCGTATTACATTGAGTAGAGTAGAGGGAGTGGCTCGTCAACACATGGATGACCATTGACTAACTTACTGGTGGGTCCCATGTCTGCGATCTCTCTCTCCTCTCCATCTAGTAATCTTTACACACACGGGACATACGAAGAGTAGCGCGACCTTGTCGTGGTGTTATTATAAATAAGAAAATGCTTGGAAAATAGAAGAATCACCTAGAACAAGAGACGTTGTGGCTGGTCGAGACGGAGCTGACCACACCTATCCTCCGTGCCATGTTAGCATGATGAAGCCGTGTGGCTAGTGGGGTGTTTTCGACCGACTGGCTGTGTCCCGAGTCCGAACCATAGGTAGTACATCTGATACAGTATATTTCTACGCGCACATTTTTCCTCTGTGCCAAGACATGGCACACCCTACCGCATGGTTTCTGGGTCCTCCTGGGTGGTGCTTGCATAATTTCTTCCTTGACAAGACGTGGGATGCCGTACCACGCGTTTTCTGGGTCCTCCTCGGTCGTAGGACCGAAGCAAGTAAATGAGTCATCAAATAACGAAATCCCACCTTTCACGTGGAGTACATCAGTGAAGCACGGGGGCTAGCAAGTTGGGCTAGTGCGACTGATTAGCTAGGCCACCGCCACATTTGTGTTTTCACCCCTTTTTCTCTCCTTGCCGGCAGGTAAATTTCAATATCCACTGTGGTGTTGCTCTAGTCTTTTGGGTGCGGCAAGATTTTTATTTGTTTGATTGACGGAGCAGGCAAAACAACAATTGGTCATGATGACTCCGCCCATAAAACCCATTGCTCCCTCTTGTGAAAAGTCGTCGACTGGTGTTTTCCCATGGTGAAAACCAAAAGATTCACGCCGCTCCTTGGCTAGCTCCCTCCGCCTTCATGTAGATTGCATTACCTTTCAGCTGTTTGGCCCCCTTTGCTTCCTCTCCCCATTGCTTCTACCTAGTTCCATGGTGGTGCACCAGATCATGGAGTCTGAGGTGAGGCGCCTAACACTGGAGCTCCAGACCAAAGATGCAGAGCTCAGGACCAAGGACATGGAGCTCCATGAGCTCAAGGAGGAGAGGAATCCCATGCTCCTCCTTTATGTGTGGGAGGTCATGGAGCTTCAAAAGCGATAGGCATTCACCACAAAGATGCTCGAGGCATCAGCGGCGTTGCTGCAGAAAGTGGGAGATATGATAGGCGGTCCGGCGAGCCGGTTGGAGCGTGAGCGGGTGTTTCCATGTTGGTGGACCATGTTGCCATGCACTTGGTGGACCATGTTGCCATGTCCGGGATCGCCTCATCCACTTGGTGGACCATGTTGCCATGCACGTGTTGCGGCTGCATGATGCCTACCGTCGTGCCAACGCGACCAAGCCGGTCATCGGGCTAAACCCGTTCGACCATCCCGTCAAATTCAATGAGCTGTGGCTTCCTGACCTGGTCTCCTTCTTCACCTATATCTTCGAGGAGCTGAGCCATCTCCATGTGATGGTAGGGGCGGAGCTAGACAAGGAGGGGTTGTTAGCGGCCGGTGCCATTGCCGGGCGAGTCCTCTCAGGGCTTCGTCACCAGAATCCATTCGCGCCACTGGACGCTATCTTTGACGAGTTGGCTCCCATCAACCGGGAGTGGGTTCTGTGGGTGGTGGCACCCTGCAGCACCAACATCGTGCGCCTCGATAAGTAGAGGGACTTTGGTGGTGTTTAGGCATCCTCTTCATGGACATGTCTCTGCGCAACATGACCGTTGGATGAAACTCAGACGATGCAGATCAATCATTGTAGCACAAAACGTGTGGGTGTGTTTGGTTGCATTCTCATATCAATATACTTGTTTCCTCTTCATCCATGCTCATCTCAGCACCCCTCTTCATGCATGCTCGTAGTGTATTTGTGTTAACATACTAGTGTGGACTCATGCCCCCACTACAAAAAAATACACATCCGTGACATTTTGGGCCGAACGAAATTTCTTTCTGTCATACTTATGACACTTCTATGACGATAATTATGAAAAAACCCGGTATCATCATAGATGTGGTGGGGTCCTACTTCTATGACAAAAAATCATGACAAAAAATGGGCTTTTCGTCCTGGGCGGGCCGGAGACGCAGGTGCATGATATTCTTTGGGCGGTCGATGATGAAGAAAACCGTGGTAGAAGCTAGGGCGAGGAAAATATCGGGGAGTTCCCGGTTATGGTGGGTGGTCGGGGGCCGAGCGATGCATGTTTCTCTCGTACGTACGCGCATGTGTGCGAGGTGTTGCACTCTAACTGAACCCGAGCGAGGCGTTGGGCTCTAAATGAACCCGGGTGATTGCACTACAGGCTATGCGTTACTGAACTAAAGCGATCGATCGATCCCTTGTTGTTTAACTCAACCTGAGTGATTCCTTCTCTACTGCTGCTAACTCAAGCCGATCGATGCTGCCTCTGGATGAATAGTGAGCATTGTTGGGGGTGTGGATGAACAGTTCCCGGTGGGGGGTTGGATGAACAGGACCCCGTGGTAGTAGAGGCCGTTGCCGCTGGATGAACAGTACCCCGATCGATTGAGCCGGTGGATGAATAGGACCCAATGGAGGGCTGGATGAAGAGGACCCCGTGGAGGGCTGGATGAACAGGACGACCCCGTGGAGGGCTGGATGAAAAGTAGCCGGTGGAGGGCTGGATGGACAGTAGCCCGTGGAGGGGTGGTTGAACAGGACCCCGTGGAGAGGGCTGGTTGAACAGTAGCCGGTGGAGGAGTGTGCGGTGGAGGCTGGATAAACAGGAGTCCATGGATGAACAATCGCAGGTGGAGGCTGCAGGAGGTCGACGGTGGATGAACAGTAGCTTGTGGAGGCTGGAGAAGGTCGACGATGGAGATGAACAATATCACGTGGAGTCCCGTTTTGCGGTACGCCACACCCCTCCCGATGAACAGGACCCTCGTTTCGACCGTAGCACTCCAACACAAGTCCGTTTCCTCCGTTTTGCGGTATGCCACACCCCTCCCGATCAACAAGACCCCGTTTCGACCGTTTTGCGGTATGCCAGACCCCTCCCGATGAACAAGATCCCATTTCGACCGTGGCCGGTCGAAGACAAGGCCGTTTCGTCTGTTTTGTGGTATGCCTGGCCTCATTTTGATCGGCTGTTCCGTCCAAGCCGGTTGGCTCCCGATGAACAACACGGGTTCTATTGCCTCCTGATGAACACGACGCATTCCGTTGCTTCCCCATGAACATGATGATGACGCTGTTTCTCCGTTCCGACCCAGCCATGTACGTGAGCCCTGGCCGTACATATGCGCGAGTAGGCGTTCGAGACCCCGCCCGTATGTACATACATGGTCGTATTTTCTTTCTTGCACCCTGGCCGTTATACGTACGTGTACATGGTACGTGCATGCCTCTACTACGACACATGCGCGCCTCTACTACGACACGTGCCCTTTCTTACACGGCCACGATTCATCGCTGCAGCCTGCAGACAGACCGATCATATGTATGTACACGTTCGCAACCAGAATGACAATGCTACGTATGCTTCGACCAGGTGGGTCCCGATTGTCAGGCACTTCCTTCCATGCGAAGATGTAGCTAGTGGGTCCTAGTAGTCAGGGGGCGAATATTTTTTCACATAATATGGACGCACTTCCTTGCGTGCGAAGATATAGCTAGTGCATCCCAGCAGTCAGGGGGGAAACATTTTTTCACGAAATACGGTGGCCCCTCCGGTGGGTCCCTGCTGTCAGGTGGAGGAATCATTATTTTTTGCGTAATAAGGAGGCACTTCCTTGTTGCGAACGTGGACCCAGCTGTCAGCCTCTCCATGTATAGAACTCTTCCGATGGAAGTCGTTCGTTGACCACATTGACCATGCCGCACCGAGAACACCAGGGCGGTGGATGACGGTGAGGCCTAGGAAGGGGACGACGCAGAGCCGGGGAAGATGCGGCAGTGGATGCCCACGTGGAGGGGAGTATGTGGGTTGACTACTTCGGCTGTGGTGTGAGGCTGTCGTCGCCGGAGAGTAATAGGAGGTGTGGGTGAGTATACAGGGATGGCATGGCCAGCGGTGGCAGCACAGCCGGACACGGGAGGCAGGAGCAGGCGGCATGGCTGACGCTTGTTTGGGCAGCTGGAGCAAGAAGACCAGAGGTTGAAGAATCACTACATCTGTTGGATGGACATTGTACGGTCACTAGAGCTAGAATCGTTCATATTGACTAAGTTGACAAAGCCCTCCGTCCCCGTCATCTTAGTAGGCCCACAAGTCAGCCTCCCACTATGGTGGGTTCCAGCTAGTAGGGGGAGTATTCGTTTTTTGTGTGCGTAATAATGAGGCACTACCTTGCGTGCGAAGATATAGCTGGTGGGTCCGACCTATCAGCGAGGGGGGGGGGACGTTTTTTCATGAAATATAGAGGCCCTTCTGGTGGGTCCCAGCTGTCAGGTGGAGGAATCATTATTTTGCATGTAATAAGGAGGCATTTCCACGCACAGTCTACTTCCGATGGATGTCGTTCGTTGACCACTCTACACCGAGTGCATCCAAGGTGGTGGATGACAGCGAGGCCCCGGATAGCAACGAGCCGGAGATGGGAAGACCCGAGAGTAGAGTCGCAGACGGTGAGGTGTACGAGGGTAACTGGTTTTGGTGCGGTGTGGTTCGGCAGTCGGTGGTGAAGAACAGGAGGTGTGGAGGGGTGGAAGGATGGCCTGGCCAATGGTGGGGTAGCGCTTCACAGCGAAGCGTGCTAAGCAGAGCTGCTAGCAGCAGGAGGCGGGAGGAGGTGGTCCCGGTGGCGCTGGAGGAAGAAGACGAGAGATTGAAGATGGATGCTGGTCGTTGGATGTAAATCCAACGGCTAACGATGCCAGAATCATTTGTTGACTAAGTTGACAATGACTTGCGTTGGCTTTGACCTATTGGCCCACATTTCAGCCTCCAAAGATGTGGCACGTATTCAACCTATTTTTTTAGAATTTACAGTCAATTTGATCTCTTTATTTAGAATTACAGTCCATCTGCTGGGCTGGGTGAACAAATAATGTAGCGTCCATGCGGCCCATTTATTTTTTTCCTAAACAATTACAGGACATTTGCACTTTCTCGATATACACGATTTTGCTGGGCTGATTCTAATTACAATGTTGGGTTAGGCGCAGCAATGTTATCAAAAAATAAACAGGGGCTGAGCATATTGTTATAAATATATTTAAATAATAAGTGATTTATTATTACATTGGTCCTTAAATCTTACCAAGCTTTTGTACACAATCAACGGGATTTTCGTTGCCAGAAAATCCATGATTTTATTGTTAAGAAATTATTTTTATAAGTTAATAAGATGTCGGACATTGTTTTCTTGCATATGTAAGTATCTATTAAATATATGATGACAATAAGAATAACATATAAATTATTTAAATATATATAATATAGTTAGAAGGGAAACATAAGTTGGACCAGGCGTTCCTATTCATATATAGAAAAATAGAACAGACCTTTGTGTTTTCTTCGAAAATAAATAAATTAATTGGGTTGCCGAGGTGACATCTCTCCTCTCACATTTCCACTTTGATGCACATGAGACATGGCTACTACCTCATACAGACACTTTGTGCATACTCAGGTATCATGGAGAAGCTAAGGAGCAAGGAGAAGAAGAGAAGGAAGGTGGACCTGAAAATGGAGAAGAAGAAAGCTGCGGAAGGAATCCCAGCCATCGGACGACCGGCGGGAACCAGACGTCCGTAGCCTGAAGCAACAGCCGAGCCCCGATGAGCGGACGTCCGGCCCGGACCAGACGATCGATGCCCCTGCACCCGAGCCAATCGAGCGGACGACCGGCGCCAACGGACGTCAGGCGACCGGACGACCGACAGCCATCGGAAATCCTCTACGTAAGCATCCGAGCCAGAATGAGCGGATGACAGGCAGCCACCGGACGTTCGGCCACCCCTGAGCCACCGGACATACGGTCCCCAGCGGACGTCCGGCAACTGGCTGTGTCCAGTTGCGGGCTGAGGCCCATGTACCCCTCCACTTTGCCCCCCATTTGCACCAAGACTATAAATAGACCTCTCCCCCCTCCTAGTTAGGGTTAGAAAAGGATTAGCTCATTTTTTGTGTGAGAGCTTTGCTCATCCACTTGGTAACCTTCTCCTCGGAGATTCGAGCCTCAACCGGAGAAGATCCCCCAAGTGGATTCAAGACCCCTTTTAGGGAAGAACTCAAGACCTCCTTTGGAGAAGAACCGGTTACCGTGTATCGTCCGTTGTTAACCTTGGATCTTGTATCTCCTATTGTGTTTCGAGGATCTAGCACTTGTGTAATGATTCTTGTTGGTTTAGTGTCTCCTCTTGTGTTTCCACGTGTTTTCCCTCGTTTCCCTCCTCGTGTTCTTCATGTTCATCGCGGGATCCGCTCCTTTCGTGAAAGATCGGCCGATTAGGGTTCCACCCTACATCATCTTGGTATCATGAGCCATGTTGATCACGATTTCAGAGCCTCCCCGTTCTGTTGCTAGCCTAGTTTCTATTGTTTTTGTCCCTAATTCAAAAATTTCCCACAAAAATATCCCCAATTTTTTTGTGATTTGTTGGTGCGTTGAAATTTTGTTGGATTTGATCCGTGGATTTGCTTTTTTAGTGGATCTAGCTTTTCCCCCTTGTCTCCAACCTTTCGATCCACAAAATCCTCCGGATTCGACGAATTTCCACATCTCCACCATGAACCCTAGCTGTTCATCCCGTACCCAAAATTCTCCCAAGCACCGGACGTCCGACCCCTACTGGACGTCCGACGACCGGACGACCGGCCCAACCCGGCCGTCCGACGAACCCTGACGGAACTGAATTTTTATTCTTTAGTTTAGTCACCACCACCGCCCCACATTTCCGCATATGCACTCCTACCACCTATTCACCATCACCATTTCCGCATACCGCCACCATTGTTTACCCGTTTCACCGTCCGACACGTGTTGCCACTTCGAGCTTTGAGAATTTGAGTTGCGGTTCCGTATCCTTTTGTGTTTTGGCTATCTAGGTACGGTTCGACATCAACATCACCACCGCTCATCTTCACCACGGACGCGTCATCAACAACGACCACCTCGACTACATCTTGGTATTCAGTCCTCCATTTTGACACCATACCGTAAGCAAGAACGGTAACCTCGTCTTGGTATCGTGATACATCATTCTTGCCATTACATTGATAGCCATCATAGCCTTACTCCTTTGCGTTGCTTACCCATCGAGACTAGCCGTGGAGTATTGCCGGCAACGACACTTGCGCACATTAGTGATCATACTTCCCATAGTATACATACATTATTGTTGCATATCTTGGTATCGTCTCTTGTGTCACAAGGTTGTCATCGCATACACAAATGCTATCTTGGTTCGTCAAGCATTGCATGAGAAAAGAGCTCAAACATCAAGGAGCGAAACAAGCTTTTAAGAAAAAAGGAAAGATAAGCAAAGAGCTTTTAAGCAAAAAGGAAAGATAAGCAAAGAGCTTTTAAGCAAGAACCATAGCATCATACAACATTAAGATTGTCATACTCAGTCATCTTGGATCATCGCATAGAAACACCTTGCATGGAGCATACTTGGGATAGAAGTCGTTGCATTTTTGCTTAGTAGGTTGTGCACAAGTCTTTGTATCCGCCTATTGTGCAATCATGCTAGCGTCTCTCTATTGTTCTGCAACAAGAGCATTTTTGTAGATTCCACATTTTGGCTCATCCTTGGTTGCCATACCCCACTTATCTCTTTGATTGTGTATTTTTGTGTACACTACATTGCTTGGTCTACTTGTTACATTGCAATCTTTCGAATATTTCCAACATTATTGAAGCTCACTTACAATTGCATTAAAATTTTGTGCCACCTTCCTAACCAAGCTCCACCATAAGCTTTTACTTGTGTAGGTGTGAGAAATCGACAAGAATTGGTACCAATTGTGCTATTTCCTTGTACACATTGGAGTGATCATTGATCCACTTTCAACTTCGGCCAAGGTACATTTGGTATTCGTTATTCTCTTTCTACCACTCACATTGTGTATCTTGGAATGATGGATAGGCCAAGTACTTCTACCAACCCACTCTTCATTGAGCATGAGGAGGACATGAACTCCTACGTCAGCAAGAGCCACCTCTTTGGTGCACAACGCGCTTTGCATCAAGAGAAACAAGCCATGAGTGAATGCATCGACAACCTCGTCGCCGACTTGCAACTCTCCGAGCAACGTACAAGGGACTACTTCGACCACCAGCTCGATGATCACAAGAAAGAGAATGACGCAAGGATGGACGAAATTCGCGCTTTGTTGCTCAACCTCTCTTCTTCCACTTCGTCTTCATCAAGAAGGACTCTCTCAAGTCGACTCTCCGACTTCATCCTCTCCGGCTCAAGTACACCGACATCGAACACTCTACGTCATGTCGCGCGCAAAGATTGTCAAGCAAGCCTCAATCCTCTACGCGACACCGACTCTCAAGAGCGCCGACAACATCAAACCTAAGAGGCCTTTGCGCCAGCACGAGAACGGCAACGTCAACGCCAACATGAAGAGGAAGAGCGCGCTTGTATACACCAAGATGCACAAGATGCCGAGGCACAACGCCAAGAACAACAACTCTGTGAAGCTCATGCACTTGAGGCACAACAAGCCCTCCAAGATTCAAGTCGAGTCGTATCCAACCGAGGCCAACAAGCTCGTGAACATGAAGAAGCACTTCATGAAGAAATTCAAGAACGAATATTTCAAGCTCACGTGCATCGTCAAGTTCCTCCTCGAGCTCGACAAGCTCCTCCACAAGCTCGCGAAGAACAACAAGTTCATCAAGAGCATGACGACAATAGAAACCCTCCACGAAAAGAGCAACATGAGGTTGACAACCCTCCTCACTAGAGCGACACGAGCTTGACAATCATCTACAACACGGGCGTCATCATCCCCGACCCCAACACAATGAAGAGAAACGCTACGGAAAGCTCAAGTTCACCATGCCCAAGTTCAACGGATGCAACGATCCTGAAGAGTACCTATCATGGGCATTGAAGGTTGACAAAATCTTCCGTTTTCACAATTATGAAGAAGAGAAGAAGATCGCGATGGCATCCCTTGAGTTCCAAGACTATGTCCTCATTTGGTGGGAACAAGTCATTGAGCGCCGAGAGGCCAGAGGTGAACCACCCATCACTACTTGGGCGCAAATGAAGGATTTCATGAGAGCACGCTTTATGCCTACCTACTACAACCGCGACCTCTTCAAGAAACTCCAACTACTCAAGCAAGGAACCAAGAGCGTTGAAGAGTACTACAAGGAGATGGAGATTTCCATGATACGAGCCAATGTCATAGAAGATGATGAGAAAACAATGGCATGTTTCTTGAATGGACTCAACCATCCTATCAAGAAGATCGCCGACTTCCAACCATGCTCGAACCTCATCGAGCTAGTGCATCAAGCTACAAAAGCGGAACGTCAAGTGCAAGAAGATTTCAAGTATGTCAAGTTCTCATCCAAGTCATACGACTTCTCCAACAACCAAGCTTCAACGACCCCGACACCGTTTACCAAGCCTTCTACAAGCACCATCGACAAGTCAAGTTCTAAGAAAGCTTCATCAACTCCAAGTCATCCTCCTACTACGAGCACTTTCAAACTGAGAGCTACATCATCATCCACTCCAACCGATGAGACCCTCAATACGAGTTCCTTCAAATGCTTCACATGAGGAGGCCGAGGCCACAAGTCCTGGGAGTGCACCAACAAGCGGACCATGATCCTAAACGATGACGGAACCTACGACTCGATGAGTGAAGGAGAAATGGACGCTCTTGAGCAAGTCGCCATGCACCGACAAGTGAACGATGAAGAGGAGCAAGTCTTTTGTGATGAAGATTCAAGTCCCACTCTTGTTGTCTCCAAGGCCTTGACTCTCCAACATCACCAAGAAGAAGACCAAAGATGCCATATCTTTCATACCAAGGCCGACATCAATGGAAGATCCGTCAAGGTCATCATCGATGGAGGGAGTTGTCATAATCTCGTGAGGGAAGAACTTTGCTCCAAGCTCCAATTGCCCAAGACGAATCACCCACATCCATACAAAGTTCAATGGCTTAGCGACTCCGGCACTATCCAAGTCAAGCATCGAGTACAAGTCTCCTTCAAAATTGGCGCTTATGAAGACACTTTGGAGTGCGACATCGTTCCAATGACCGTTTGCCAACTCCTCCTTGGACGCCCATGGCAATTTGATAGAGGAGTCATCCACAACGGCCACATGAACCACTACATCTTCAAGATGAAAGGAAAGGAGTACGTACTTCGTCCCATGTCTCCAAGCCAAGTGATCACCGACAAGCAAGCCACCCATCATGGAGATAATAGTGAGAGAGCGAGCCACCAAAAAGAGAGTGAGCGCCACAAGCCCAAATTGAACACCTCCACGATGAGCGAAAAGAAGAACTTAGTCCTATTTGCCACAATAAGTGAGATAAGAGGAGTGTATGAGAACCAATCTAGTTTCCTACACTACTCCTTTTGTACAAGGACAATGCACCACAAGCTAACACCTCTCACATTCTTCCTCTAGTGTTGTCTTCTCTTTTGTAGGAATTTCAAGATGTTTTCCCCGACGAGCTACCTCCAGGACTACCTCCACTACGAGGCATCGAGTACCGCATCGACCTCATCCCCGGACCACCGCTACCGAACAAAGCTCCCTACCGCGTCAACCCTGAAGAAACCAAAGAAATACAAAGGCTGGTAAAGCATCTCATAGACCATGGACATGTGCGTGAAAGTTTGAGCCCTTGTGCCATCCCGGTTATTCTTGTGCCAAAACGAGATGGTAGCTTTCGCATGTGCTCTGATTGTAGACCTATGAATGCTATCACCGTTCATTATAGGTATCCCATTCCACGCCCTGATGATATGCTTGATGAACTTAGTGGTGCCTCTATCTTTTCAAAAATTGATCTTAAAAGTGGTTACTATCAAATCCGTATACAGGAGGGTGAGGAATGGAAAACCGCTTTCAAAACCAAGTTTGGCTTGTATGAGTGGTTAGTCATGCCTATGGGTCTATCGGAAGCACCGAGTACTTTTATGCGTGTTATGAATCATGTCTTTCTCCCTTATATTGGTGTGTTTGTTGTGGTCTACTTCGATGATATCCTTGTTTTTAGCTAGTCTCTCAAAGAGCATGTCACCCATGTCTGAACCGTTTTACAAACTCTTCGACAATAGCAACTCTATGCTAATAGGCAGAAATGCCTTTTCGGCGTTAACAAGCTCGTTTTCTCGGGTTTTGTTGTATCTTCTAAGGGTGTTCATGTTGATGAGTCCAAGATCAATGCTCTTAAGACTTGGCCACAGCCAACCAACTTGCAACAAGTGCATAGTTTTCTTGGCCTTGCGGGTTTCTATCGTCGCTTTGTGAAAGATTTCAGCACCATTGCTTCGCCTTTGCATGTTTTGAGCAAGAAGAAAGAGCCTTTTGTTTGGGGACCATCCCAAGATACCGCTTTCAATGAGCTTAAGAATTTTCTTACTCATGCTCCTGTGCTTGCATTACCCAACTTTTACAAACCCTTTGAGATTCATTGCGATGCTAGCGGTAATGGCGCCATAGGAGGTGTGTTAATGCAAGAGAAGCGCCCCATAGCATACTTTACTGAGAAACTCTCCGGCGCGCAACTCAATTACCCCATCTATGATAAAGAGCTCTATGCTATAGTCCGTGTTTTGCATGAATGGGAACACTATCTTCGCCCTCATGAATTTATCATTCATACCGATCATGAAACGCTCATGTATCTTAAGGGCCAAACCAAGTTGAACAAGAGTCATGCTAAATGGAGTGAATTTATTGAGTCTTTTCCTTATCTCATCAAGTACATTAAGGGTAAGGAAAACATTGTGGCGGATGCCCTTTCCCGCATATGCATGCTTGTTACTCAACTTGAATTGGATGTCATTGGTTTTGAGCATATAAAAGACTTGTATGAGCATGACCCCACTTTTGCTACTCCTTATGCCAAGTGTTTGACGCACACCTCTTAGGAACGCTATTACATCAAAGATGGGTATCTTATGAGACCTAACAAACTTTGCATCCCCGAGTCTTCTCTTCGTTTGTTACTTTTGTAGGAATCTCATGGAGGAGGCTTAATGGGACATTTTGGATACGACAAGACGTTCGCTACGCTCTCAAAGAACTACTATTGGCCCAAGATGTTTCATGACGTCAACCGATTCACCATCCGATGCTCTACATGTCGCAAAGCTAAGTCTAAAGCTCAATCCCATGGCCTTTATATGCCTCTACCAATTCCAGATCAACCATGGTAAGACATTAGCATGGACTTTGTACTTGGTTTTCCTAGGACTAGAAATGGGAAGGATTTAGTATTTGTCGTTGTGGACCGTTTCTCAAAAATGGCACATTTCATTCATTGCAACAAGATAGACGATGCTTCACATGTTGCTACTCTCTTTTGTAGGGAAATATTGCATCTACATGGAGTGCCCAAGACGATCATCTCGGACCGTGACGTCAAGTTCCTTAGCTACTTTTGGAAGACCCTATGCGCCAAGCTAGGAATCAAGCTACTCTTCTCCACGGCATATCATCCACAAACCGATGGCCAAATGGAAGTTACCAACCGCACACTCTCCGCTCTACTTCGAGTAGTCATCAAGAAGAACATCAAGGAGTGGGAGGAGTGCCTACCTATCGCCGAGTTCGCCTACAACCGAGCAAGACACTAAACAACTGGCAAGTCCCCCTTTGAGGTCGTCTATGGATTCAACCTTTGTCCCCATTGGACATTCTCCCTCTACCACTCCAAGAGCGCATCAATTTGGATGCAAGTGCACATGTGACTCATCTCAAGAAGGTGAATGAAGATACAAGACATACTATTGAGCACCAAGTACAACGACTTGCGACCAAGCTCAACATCAAAAAGCACCCCATGGTCTTCAACATTGGTGATCTCGTGTGGCAACACCTTCGCAAGGACCGCTTTCCACAAGAATGTAAGTCCAAGCTTCAAACACGAGCGGATGGACCCTTCAAGGTTCTTGCACGCTACAACAACAATGCCTACAAGGTCGACATTCCTCGCGACAAGTACTCCATGAGCGACATCTTTAACGTCAATGATCTCTCTCCCTACCATGGTGATGAAGAATTTGATCCGAGGACGGATCTTCCCCATGGGAGGGGAGGTGATGCGGAGCATCCCAAGGTCATCCCCATGGACCTACCGCCATCTCACCAAGTGCCTAGCGGATCCATGACACAAGCACGTGCAAGAGCTCTTGAAACCGAGATGACATCTGTCCTCTCACATTTCCACTTTGATGCACATGAGACATGGCTACTACCTCATATAGACACTTTGTGCATACTCAGTGATGATGGAGAAGCTAAGGAGCAAGGAGAGGAAGAGGAGGAATATGGACATGAAGATGGAGAAGAAGAAGAGCTACGGAAGGAATCCCAGCCATCGGACGATCGGCCGGGACCGGACGTCCGGAGCCTGAAGCAACAGCCGAGCCCCAGCGAGCGGACGTCCGGCCCGGACCGGACGACCGGTGCCCCTGCACCCGAGCCAAACGAGCGGACGACCAGCGCCAACGGACGTCTGGCGACCGGACGACCGACTGCCATCAGAAATCTGCTACACCAGCATCTGAGCCAGAATGAGCAGACGACCGGCCACCCCTGAGCCACCAGACGTCCGGTCCCCAGCGGACGTCCGGCACCTAGCTGTGTCCAGTTGCAGGCTAAGGCCCATGTACCCCTCCACTTTGCCCCCCATTTGCACTAAGACTATAAATAGACCTCTCCTACCTCCTAGTTAGGGTTAGCAAAGGATTAGCTCATACTTTGTGTGATAGCTTTGCTCATCCACTTGGTTACCTTCTCCTCGGATATTCGAGCCTCCATCGGAGAAGATCCTCCAAGCGGATTCAAGACCCCTTTTAGGGAAGAACTCAAGACCTCCTTTGGAGAAGAACCGGCTACCACGTATCGTCCGTTGTTGACCTTGGATCTTGTATCTCCTATTGTGTTTTGAGGATCTAGCAGTTGTGTAATCATTCTTGTTGTTTTAGTGTCTCCTCTTGTGTTTCCACGTGTTTTCCCTCGTTTCCCTCCTCGTGTTCTTTGTGTTCATCGCGAGATCCGCTCCCTTTCGGGAAAGATCGGCCGATTAGAGTTCCACCCTACATCAGGCCCTCAAAAAATACAAACCGACATGTCGTGGGCTGTGCATGTTAAAAAACAAAGCCTACACGGGGCAGCCCAAAACCCAGCTGATACTTGCTGCCCCGGTGATAATAAATGATACCTGCTAGCTCCCCGGCTTCGTTGTGAATTTATCTCCTATAGTAACTATGTTGAAGCACCTAAAAAATGTAACTATGTTGACAAACCCGTGGGCCCCAACGTCAGTATAGCATTAGGAGGAAGTATTTTTTCAATGAGGCACTTACTTGCGTACAGCCATAGACCTGGTGGGTCCCGACTGTCCGCCTCTCCATGTACAGTCCTCTCCAGATTCCTCTCGTTTGTTCAGCATGGTCACAACGGCAGACAGTGGCGCCGCGGCGAGCGCGCAAAGGTGCAGGAGGAGGTCGGACCACCTGAGGTAGTGCCCTATTTGTAAAGAAGGTACCGAACTAGCACAGTGGCCAAGTGACACTACCCGACAGGCGACAGCTCTTCCGCCCGGGTTCAATTCCATCTGATCCAGGGAAAATATCTCCAATTTTTTTGCCTCTGCCATTATTGACATGTGGCTCCCCATTGTCATCTATGCACACCACGTCCAACACTTGCCAAAACTTTGTCCCTAGTTTTCTCTGTTTTCGCACACTCGACATTGTTTGGGCACTTTGAAAATAGCATACCTTTTTGACTGTGCATCATATGAAGATGTGTTATGCATGAATGTTCACCAGCATGATGTTAACTGGCTGGTAGTTCCATTTTCGACCATGAAGATAACTTCCAACATGATGTTAACACTATTTGAAAAGGTCAAGTTGATATAAATGCTCTGCCTCTGAAAGTTTCAGTTTCTTATCTGAAACTGAAACTTGCAGTTTCTTCTCTAAGAATCACATTGTCTGCACTTTTATACTCCTATGAAACTAAATTTTTTTAATTGCTAAAAATAGATCTCTAGAATTCATGAAGTACTTCATATGCTCAATACTGCAAATCTGAAATTCAAAAGACATTCATATCTGAAAGTACTCTCAAAATACACAACACAAAACACAATTCACAACCTGCGAATACTGACAACCCTAAGCTCATCCTGACAATTCACAACTTGCTCTACTATTGGGCTGGGGGGCAGTCCCCTCCTATTCCTTGGCGGCAGACAGCCACCCCGTGAGACAATGTGAATGGCGAGGGAGAGGATGGCGTGGAAGCATCGTCAGGCCAACTACTTTTCTCCTCTTGAAGTTGGGTTCGGTTGACGAAGACTCCACTAGCTCGCCCTGGCACGACACCTTCACAAACGGCACCGTATAGATGCTCTATCCTTCAATGTTTGGTGGATGCTCCATCTAGGATCGATACTCCCACCACCGCTCCCTCACGATCGGATTCGGTGAATCTGTTTGCTCCATGGCCCAGAGGAGCAGCTCTATGTACTCCCGTGCGACTCCCTTCGGGAGCATCGCCGCCTTTTTGCTCTATTGTAGATATTTGGCCATGAATGTCACCGTCGCCGCTAGTTGGTCCTTGTTGTCAAACCAAGACTGTATCTCCAACATCCTAGCTAGCTTCACAGGGTCAACGTCTGGGATCCTCACGTATCGGTTGTTCTCCTCCATCGATCTACTTCTCCACAGCACCTTCACTCGCCGGTGGTGGGTTTTGAATGGAAGAGGAGAGGAGCAGCACTGGTTTTGGATTAGAATGGGAGAGGAGTGATGCTGGTTTTGGATTGGAACAGGAGAGGAGGGGCGGTGGTTTTGAAATGGAAGAGGAGAGGAGAGGCACTAGTCTTGGAAGTATCTTTTTGTTTTGCGTATTTTGGGTCAAAGTTTGACCATGTACTGTATTTGACAAGAAAATGTGAATGCATGTCACCAAAAATTGTATCGTTTGGTTCATATATGAATGTACTTTCAAATTATCTTATTTTGCAATGTATAACATATATTTTATTTGTGAAAATCATGGTAAATTATGACCCAGAATAAAAGGGAAAGGGAAACTAGTTAATGTGGGGTCGCTTTCTTAATTGAAGTGTAAATTGATTTTGATTTTGATCCTGTCACAGCGTGCCGGCCCTCTCGTCCAATCCTAAATCGTTTCCGCACGCTCCTCCCCCTCTTCTCCATTGCAAAACCACCTCCACTCCTCTCCATCATCTCCATTCCAAAACCACCGCCCCGCCTCTCCCTTTTCTCCATTGCAAAGCCACCTCCTCTCTCCTCGGACGAAGATCCCCTGATGTAGCCCATCCTGCCATTGAGACACTGACACATGGGTCCCACCAAGTGCGGGGCCCACCTGTTAGTGACCGAAAGGCAGGGAAACCTCTCCTCTCCATCATCTCCATTCCAAAACCACTGTCTCGCCTCTCCCTCTTCTCCATTACAAAACCACCCCCTCTCCTCTCCATCATCTCCATTCCAAAACCATCGTCTCGCCTCTCCCTCTTCTCTATTGCAAGACCACCATCTCTCCTCCCATCTTCCAAAGCTAG
This sequence comes from Triticum dicoccoides, assembly GCF_002162155.2. Taxonomy (NCBI): domain Eukaryota; kingdom Viridiplantae; phylum Streptophyta; class Magnoliopsida; order Poales; family Poaceae; genus Triticum; species Triticum dicoccoides. The sequence continues at coordinate 263,914,795 of NC_041384.1, forward strand.
CACCAGACCACTCAGAAGGACATCTATGGAGAGAATGTAGCAGCGAATCAGGAAGATTGTCGGCGGCGACCAGGCAAAGTTAGCCAGGTTGAAGGAGATCCTTACATGGTTTGGCAATGAGTGGGAGATTTCGAGGACGGTGAGGGCCATGTGGCAATGTATGCGATAGAGCGAGATGATGGTGATATACTCTTTGGCAGTAGTCACGCCGCAGTCCTTTGAGTTCATCGAGTATCTCCTCCGGGCAATGGAGCAAATAGATTCGCCCGAGGCGAAAGTCAGGCGGAGGTGGTGGGCGTATAGGTCGAAGGTCGAGCACCCAGAGGATAACGAATCACTCGAGTATGGTGTGTCGTTCCTGAGTGTGCAGAGCCAGCCGGAGCTACATGAGTATCCGTTCTACCACTGCAAGAGGAGGCCGGATGGCGCGACGTCGCTTCCCCGCTGTTCTCCACGGTTCCCTCGACGCTCGCCTCATTTCAACGGTGTAGATAGGGTTTAAGGTAAGATTCACACTAACCTAATCTTCCATCTGCTCATGCTTACAATCAGTATGACACCTAATAAAAATCATGCTAACAATCAGTCTCCGAGTACTATGCCAATCACCCTAAAATAGCCCTGTACCTTTTGGTCAAAGTTGTGAGACTATGTACAAATAAAGAAAAATAGATTGGTGCTTCTTTCAGAAAAGAGTACTCCCTACAAAACTGCAAATATAAGCTACTAGTATTTTTTTTGAAGTCTAAGCTACTAGTATTTGGTTAGAGGATTTGCTGCCGAGAAAGAGCTGTCCACAGTGAGCGCCACACATGCCACTGGTGGTGGTGGATGCCAATGCTTAGATGGAGCAGGGTTGGTGTCGGTAATTTTTACTTAGCACCTCACACTCTGCATATATGCCGGTTCCATCCGTACATTTGTGCAGTTCCGCCAAAATGGAGCTGAATAACCCTGTTTGCACAGATAATGAAAAATCATGATTACATTATAGTGGCACTAGTTGATGAAACATACAATAATAAATAGAAGAAAATATTGTGATAGTATCATAGTATGCCATGCAGCGAGGGCGAGATGGGCCCTGCGATGCCTCATACGGTACGCCTCATACTGGAAATCAAGTTATCAACCCAAGTATCCCCGATACACCTTCTGCCCGTGATGAACATTAGTGTACAACGGTAGTACAAGGAGGGGCCTTGAGACATTTCAATCTCTATTTTTGTGTAGATCAACTAAAATTAAGCACCCCGGTTTGCAAAAACGCTTAGACGTTAACAATGGGACTAGTTGATGAAACATATACTAACAAAGAGAAGCACTTTATTTATCTACATTGGAAATGAAATGATATAGAGGACACTCACTCTATTTTAACTGTATTATTACTTCATTTTACCAATGGCACTAGGGTCGAGCAGGTGGCAAACGAGGTGTACCGTGCATCGCAAAGATGGAGGCCGGGGGTGCTTAGACTAGGATGCTGAAGCTGTCTATATCTTCCCCCATGATGTTTCTGTGGTAGCATTTGGGTTGTAATCCAATCTTGGTCGAGTTGGTGCTGCGTCCCCATACCTGCCTAGCTTATGTGGTGAACATGTCTCCTCATAGTACTCAGTCCGGTCTAGTAGTAGTTGCATAACTGCCCGTTTACACTGGGATGTTGTCGGATACTGGTTCTCTATGGTAGGGTTTCTTTAATGAAATCCGAGGAAACCCCCTCTTTCAATATATATAAAAAAATTGTGGCACCAGCGGTGCCAAAACAGTGCCTCTAATTAATAGTGCCACTAGATTAAGGTGCAAAATAATAACATTACTGCTTTATCATGGCAGTGCTAAAACGGTAGCACAAGAGTAGACTCAACATGCAGGATCTTTGGCAAACAGTCAGACCAAAAATCCACATACCTCGTGATGGGAACCATATCTATAGTCAACGCCATCGTAGAAGGGATGACACCAGTCACCAACATGGACAATTCAATTCATGGGACCTTTTGGTGCAGTTCACCTAAAATGAAGCAATGTCCCATGAGCTAGCAGCTTCTTCATTTTTTTAAGAAAAGGGCTTCAGCCCCGGTTCCATTTCCATCAGAAAACAAAACCCACAGAGCTTCATCTTCATTAGTTGCAATAAAATTGAGCAACATCAAGGTTGGTTGTGAAGCTCCGGGAATGTTCAACTATAATTTGGATATCATTTGTGCACTTCAACTAAGATCAAGCGTGAAATGTATGTCTCTGTTTGCACAAAAAAGGTGGAAAGGAGGGTGACAAACAAGTGATGAAACATACATCAAATGAAAAGAAGCATGTTCCTTATCTGAATGGCAATCCTACAAGGACAGTAGCAATCTCTAAAGCAGCAACATTGCTAGATATTAGTGTGGGCATTAGGATTAACTATGACAACCATTAAATATGAAATTACTTTAGTGGTGCCATTTCTTCATTTTACCAGCAATATTACATTAACAGCTGCTACAGAGTCCATATTTGGGCACGAGAAAGTAGGCAGACCAGAACAGTTGCATTTCTAACGAAAATAAGCAACTTATCTTAATGGGAAATTTAGCAGGACATGAAAAAGTGCCATCGATTCATATTACTGGAGGCATTACATTGAAAACAACATTGGTTTAACGTGTCCTTACTTTTAACAGTGCGACTGCTACATTCTACAAGTGGCATTACATAAGAGTGACTCGGGGCAACATACATCAGAACAGGATATCTTTCCTTTTTCAACCAATAGATCGGGTTTATATTGAATTTGTATTATGTTTCCCTTTATTTCCATATTAGACAAAGAGACCAGTTGGATAGCTAGTCTCTGCTACTTTTCGCCCCCATTATTTCCTCCTTTGACCAAGTCCTAGATTCAGGTAACAGATCTTCCCCCACCCCACCCCTTTCTTCCTTGTTTGAACCAAGTAGTACTAGATTCGAGTGTATGAACTACTTTTACCTCTTAACAGTCAAAATTTAGGTGGCTTTCGAACAGCCGAGCGATCCTATCTACGAGGGGGCCTGGGAAATAGTAAAAGATTCAAATGCAGCGACGTCAGGAGCTCGGTAAGTAGAGGAATGCCGGTTTCGAAGGAAGTTATACCTCAGGGTCACCGAGATGTCGATAGGTGGGCGGCGGGAGGCAAGATCTGCCCACACTATGGCAGCGAGGAAGAAGGGGTCGCAGGCCCTCCCTAGCCAACGGGGCTTGGGAGAGAACGACAAGGCACGCTGATCGGGACGCGCTTGCAATGGGTAAGAGCCATCGCGGAGGATGACCGCTTGAACGTTGCACCTTCTCATCTTCCCCAGCGGAGAGGATCCGGCTGGATCTGTGACCAGCGCTGAGTAGAGAGAAAGAGTGTGGCCACCGCTCTTGTGTTTAGATCTGGAGAGGATCAGATAGTGTGAAGAGATCAACACTAGCAAGCAAGCGCGGAGGCCCCTGCCTATATAGTGGAGTACTAGTTTTCTTTTGTCCATCGGAGCCGGCTTGACCTTGTCAATGACTGTTGAGAAGTCTTCATGCACGTGCCCCGGAGGCACAGTTGTCATCATTTTGATCTGAAGCACGAGATTATAACATATAACAAGAAAATATGCCACATGACAAGAAACCATAACCTCACTGCCCAAAGGAGACAACATGTGTGTGCAAATGCAATATGACCTGCATTCCATTCGGAGAGCGGCATGCCAGACCGACCGACCGTCTGGGGTGCCACACGAACGCGACGTGCGTGCTATATACTCCGTACATATGTACCGCCATTTTCTTGAGGCTTTGATCCATGGCGCAATCCATGGATACAATATTAGTATACTGTACTATTTAAAAGTCGAGGGCGGGGCTTTCCCCGCGTGGTAGGCATGGCAGTTTCGCCTAGTCGGTTCGACACAGACGCGAGAAGATGAGGGAGTAGGCTGCTGCAAACGTTGGGAGTGATTTGACAGTGAGTTACTGCTAGACTGGTGGGGCCCCGTGATTTGACTTGCCATTTTATCATTTTAACTACGGTGCTACGACCGGCGTGAGTCTCCCAATTCCTGACCACCTCCATGGTATACAGGGGCCTCTCTCAATGCTCCACCATGTAGAGGTTGGCTCTTGCATGATAGCCCACTCCTCCTCTTTTTCCTTGCCTCTTTCCTCCACATATGCAAAAATGCCATGTAAGCGGACTTATAGCCCACTATTGTACTTGCTCGTATAGGTGCTAAGCCTACCACATAGGCATAAAGCCTGATGTGGCAAGTTAATTACTCCCTCCATCTAGGTGTGCAAGTCATCTTACGAAAACCAAATAATCCCAAAACACTTAGGCACGATGCATACATTGTTTCTTGTTTCTTGACATATCAACCAATAAGAGATGCCGGGTGTGCATGCTTTTAATGACTTGATACTACCATTTTATTGGAAGAGGTCACTATTTGGCAAATGCAATAAATACTACGAATAAAGAGATAGAGAGAAGTAAAAAAATACTCTCATAGCCAATGTTATAGCTAACCTTGTTGTATAAGTGATGACTATGTATGACATGCCAACATCAGATAGCCTAACGCACCGTGTTAAATCTCCAATGGTGTGACCGCGCGAGCGAGGTGACAGTTGTGGTAGGCGTGACCATGATACGGGCTGCTGGCAGCCCTTGGATCTGAGATCAAACGGTCGCATGCTAAGTTGCTGAAAATTTGTAGAATAACCCTCCGAGATAGGATATTCGCCCATAGGTCTAGAATCACACCATGCGGCCGTTCGATCTCAGATCCAAGGGCTCTCGGAAGCCCGTATCATGGGAGAATGGAAAGCTTCGTATCACCTGTAATTTTCCTGACGCTTGACATGACATCGAAAGCCATTTAATTGGGCGTCGAGTAGACATGACATCTAATTGGTCCCCCATAGTACTGTGCATGAATCCATTTATCCACTAGGCAAGCCACTACCCTGCCGTTCGCATGCCCCACTCAGCATTTTTACAAAAACCACTGGCAGTTCACGCTCGTACTCGTCCACGGATGTCCTTTAACATTATGATAGTTCACTCCTAGTCGTCCCATCCTTTCACATTACGGCAGTTCCACTAATCCTAACCCTCCTCCCAAATCCGTGGCATCTCAAATCTCCATGATCGGCGATGAATACAAGGTTAGAACCATCACCGGCGATGAGTTCGACGTCATCTACACCCGTTCTTCCACAACTGTGAAAGGATGCCTTGCTCGCTTCAAACGCATGTTCGAAAACTCAAATGATGAGTGGGTCGCTGGGCTAGATGTTGAGTACACCACAGTCCTGGGTAGCTAGAATAATCTAAAGGAGGTAGAGAAGAAGAAGCCCACCATGATCCAGGTTTGTGTGCATGACTTATGCTTGGTCTACCACATATGCCATGCCAACATTGAGTGCGAGGAATTTAAGAAGTTCCTCAAGGGCGGCCGAGTCAAATTCGTTACTGTAGACTTTAGGGACGACAAGGAAATCCTGTGTCCGATAGGCCTCATTGTAGGCAACCCCTTCGACCTCTAGAAGGAAGGGTTGGTGCCCTCCCGTGATCAGCCTTCAATGATGATCCTGCAGGAGCCATGGTTCATCCTTCGTATGGTACTCTAAAGAAACCTCCGTTCAAGTTTCATCATGCATGGGAGTGGAATGTACTAGATATAGACCACATCCACTATGCTGCAATGGATGGCAACCTTTGTTTCAATATCTACAAGGGTTGGATGAAGAGCAAGAGCCAAGTGTGCGGTTCAAGCAAAGTATTGCCCAAGAGGAAGAGGGACAAGGACGAAGTCGAGCATGTGGATCAGGAGTCCGTGTAAGGTGGCAGTGTCCTTGCTCATGGTGGTTCTAACGCAGTGTCTACCGGATTAGTTGCTCAGTTTAATTTCAGGTGTGCTTAGTTTTATTTGAGGGGTGTGTTGTGCTGAGCTCCCAGCAGAACTATGTTATGTTTCTTCTTGTTACTTTAACTCTTCAGTACGTACTACATACTAGTATTTCTTACAGATCATCTTTTAGTTGGTATAGTACTACCACTCGTTTCTTCACATTACATACGTGCAATATATATGGCCAACATCATATAGCCAGCAGTTTAGTTGTCAAAGAATTTCAGGGTGCTTAGTTTTTTTAGGGGTGTGTTGTGTTGGACATCATTATTGTGATTCAAATCTCTTTGGCCATTTTATAATGACATAAATACCGATGGACCGACATGCCAGCTCTCCCTCTATCTCGCTACAGTAAAATAAAGTGTGGGGCCTACTTGATCCCAACAACGTTCTTATTTTCCTGTAAAATTATTCGCTTGGTTAGTCCTGACAAGCGGGGCCACACTTATCATTGTGAGAATCGGCTTATTTTTGTCATATAACATGGTCAATGGGTTTGATGTCAAAATAACAATGTCTAATGGCATTTTTGAGCAAACATCTAACTTAACGATAACATTTTTGAGATATCTAATTGCATTTTTGAGCAGGCATCTCACGAATCGATGGCATTTTAGAGTAGTTGTAACTTCTAATGGCAAAACTGAGTAGTGATACACAACTAGTGGCATAAATAATAAGAACCCAAGAATTAAATAGGTATGCTAATTTCTTTAATATAATTTAGAACCCCTTTTGAGCACGTACTAGCTTTTTTAATAGTACTATATGCATAATTTGGCGATGAGCCCTCTCTATATGTACCACCTTTTTTACTTTAATTTCATCTTGTTAATTTTTCTCCATGGTGCAATCCATCGATACTTCTACTGTACAAAAGTATACCTTTTTTTAAAAGGATAGAGGGCGGGCAGTCTAGCTTGGTCGGTTTGAAGAGAGGCGAGGGCCTTTGTGATTTGATGGCTCATTACTGCTGGAAGGCGGGGCCTTGTTATTTGACTGCTTGTATAAATGTGCTGACGGCCTGAGGAGGAGCAAAGAACCGTGCGGTATACTCAAGTTTTCCACTGGAGTAGTATGACGGAGGAGCATGAAAACGGCAGCCCAGTGCCATATGGCGATAAAAAATGATCTAATTTGCTAGTCACCTCATTGTTAGCATTGTTCTATTCATGCCTTGTAGAGAATGTGACACGTGCAGTGGAACACCCGAAGCAAAAGAAGAAACATAGGAGCAAAAGAAGAAGGAAGATTATCACCCAAAAAAATGAAGGAAGACGCACACACAAGTCTGGGGCGCTGCTCTCTACTACATGAAGGGTTGTTGGCCACAGATTCCTAACTGCTTCTTCATCGCGTCCACAACCTCCATCTCCTTGCGCGTCTCCTCCGCCATCTCTTCATTCTGTCCATGACGCGGGGTTTCTCGACGTGAGCCTTCATCATCTGTTCCACGACCGCATTACGTACCTTGACAGCAGCCGGGTGCTCGATTCGGAGCTTCGCCAACTCCTCCTTATGTTCCATGACGAGGGCCTGCATCATCTTCATCGAGAAACTACTATTCTCATGCAGCTTCTTCCAGCCGGCGTTCTCCTCCTTCAATAGGTCGAGCTCGTGGCAGAGCTTCGCCTTGTCCTCCTGAAGTTGCAGGATTTCGCCGGTCGCCTCCTTCTTTGAGGCAATTCTCTTCTTCAGCAGCATCACCAAGCCGTGGATGAACTCCTTCTGCTTATTGAGCTCAGCGGGCATGTCGTCGAGGCTCTCCTTCAGCAGCTCCACCAAGCCGTGGATGAACTCCTTCAGCTTATTGAGGTGCTTATTGAGCTGATCGGGCATGCCGTCGAGGGATAATGACTCCAGCGCCTCCAGCTTGGCATGTTCGCCTCTGCGGATAGGGCACTCCTGGGAGCCATCGCCTGCCCGTGAGAGATCTTTTGAGGTCTCTGCGTAGCGGCGAGCCCTCTTTTTTTTTCTGTAGCCTTGGTTGCCGCTCCCTTATTATGAGTTCTCGACTTCGAGCTCTGCATACCGGCCATGGCAAGGACGGACAAAGAAGAAGGACTTATGAGGAGGAAGGTAGAGTAATTTTCGGTTAGGTAGTTCCTCTTTTTATAACCTAAGTACTAGCACTAGTACTAAAAATGCATAGTGGGAACACGTTCGGGTTTGGTACGTACTAGTAGGTGTGAGCAGGCTTGCACTTAATTTTAGCACCAGTACTTTGGAATGTGATGGGCATAAGGTAAAGATTAATTGATGGTTTTGGTTTCGAGGCCCGAAACGGCTCCTGGTGTGTATAGTGGAACATAAATTTCAAGTACTCCATCCATCTCAGTTTACAAGGCTTGCACGTGTATCTTGGTCAACAATGTAACTTATATAAAATAAATTGTTTAACATAAAAAATACATCATTAAAACAAGAATATTTGAAGTTTGTAATGATATATTTTTCGTAATGTATGCACCTTATTAAGTTGGTCAAATTAACGACCTAGGTACACGTGCAAGACTTGTAAACTGAGATAGAGAGAGTACTACACTGCTCAAATGCGGTCGCACAAGTCCGTGATGTAACTGGTCGTACATGTCAGACCAAGCCGATGCGTGTCCCTTCGGTGAGACGCGGGTCCGACCGACAGTCTGTTGGTGTGACCGACCGTAAAGTATTACGCAATGGAGACTTCTGGTTGTGGCTTCAGTTGATTGTCATGAACAAGCATTCTAAAACTAATGATAAATCACTTACCATCTTTTTCCAAACGACCAAGTATTTTCACAGGAATATAATACATATAGGATGGAGTGATTGCCAAGGTTGCAAACTGACATGGCGTTGCAAGTTCACTCCAGCAGCAACCAACTAGGTCACTGCATCGTTGGCGCGGAAGCAGGGTAGCTCACCTCGCCTATGATGCATGCACAGAGGTGCCGCCGCAACTGGTACCGGCATTGGGCTTTCATACCGCCTATTTGAACAGTTGCGCCGGCTCCTCATGCCATTGCGTAGGCATGCACATTCTTCCTCCGCAATTGACTCTGTGATTATGATCCTGCCATTAGCCCTAGCTTGAAATCAACGCGACGCTACCAGATGTTGACATCCCTCAGCATCTCTCCCCTGAGATCGACTTGCGCCTCCGCCTTGTGCTGCGCCAAGCGCAGCTCCTTGGAACTTCTCTCCAATCGATGCGACGCTTCCTCGATCCGATTTTCCCTTGCTGCCCACCACCTGAAACGCAGCCCTGGCATGTCCTTCGGCGCCACCGATCTATGATTCCAGAGCAATGGATCCCCTCTGAAACACATGTGGGTTTCGCTCAAAGGCGGCAGTGCTTCGGGCCGCAGCGAGAGGGCAGCCCGCGGGATCCTGGGTTCTAAGGGATTATCCATGGCGGGATCCTCCATGGCGGGATCCGGTGGGCGAGGCCGAGAGGCGAGACTAGGCGCTGGGAGAGCCCTACGAGGCTAAGATAAAGATAATATTACTCCACTCCGTCCATATTTAAATACAAAGGCCGCCAACAGTAGCCTTGGCAAACATTGATCATGCTACATGCGTCCTGGTTTATTGGCCCCCTTTTTTGTGCCACTTTTTATGACATGCATAAATATTATGTTACTTACAAATATGGTCAAAAATTGGCACAAAATATGAAGGAGACCAACGGAAGTACTAGCAACCCATGATTTAACTACTCACATGCGCGAAGTGGAGTAGTAATGTCTTTCTTCCGCCCTCACGTCCACTCATTTTGCATGCGCTGTATTAATTGACCATCAATGAAGTGAAGGACTTTACACGTGTCAAATTATCACATGGGTGGATCTTCATACAAAAATGCGTCCCCCCATGTGCCCGCGTGTGCGTGCGAGGGAATGAGTGCGTGTGTGGCGTGCATGCGTGCACATCTTCGCTTCGTGCATGTACCGCCAGTGTGTCTCGGAGAGGATGAGTACATTCTTCTGGAACAAGCAGCACGTCACTGTGATCAATCCACACAAGGAGGTCGCGACAACAACTCCACATGTGCCACGTGGCTTCATGAACTATAAGATAGACACTGTGTAGAATGCCATTGGAATCCTAATTTGCGTGTTTTGCACATACTCGAAGTACTAGTAAGGTACACGTCCATAGCACGCATCGGATTTGGCAACCAAATTACGAATAAATACCACACTATAGCATGTAAGCTCTGAGTCATATATGCCTGATGTAGACCTTCGTTTAATTCTTATAGTTCATCTCATTAAAAATAAATTAGTTTTTATAAAAAATCTAGGGCCTCTTTCATTTGTAGGTTTTCCAAAACGCGGGAATAGAAAAACATGGGATTAGAGTGGAGTGTCATCTTGAATCCTATAGGATTGTATGAGTGTTTGATTGTGCATAGAAAAAACGCAGGATTCTTTCAAAGAGGTTTGAGTGGATGGGATGTTTCCGATGAAATCTAGTGCAAATGAATCCTATGAAAAATTCCTATGGTTTACAATCCTACGAATCAAACAACCAAGATAGGAAAAATTCCTAAGGATTAGAATCCTCCAAAATTCCTTTGATAATCCTTTGAATCAAAGAAGCCCTTAATCTATTTTACGATTCATGGAATTGTGCGTTGTAAAGCATAAAGTAAAAACAAATAACGGAAATTCAACTAGAAAAAAAGTTTGGGTGGTTATGATACGGAAGATTCTAGAACAAATGTGAAGCACTTGTGTTTTGATGTTTGTGCATTATGCTTAAGTTCAACCATGGAGTCTGCTAGATTGTACATGTGGCAAAATCCGGTGGGGGGCTAGTAGATGGTGCGAGGGGCCAAATGGAGGGAGACTATGAAGGAGTGCACAAGTGTGAGATCGATATTTAAAGAGAGGGGGCGAGAACGTGTGTCGTTGCGCACAGCTAGCAAGGCCATGAAAAATAAGTGAGCTAGGGGGCCAAGCATTGCTAATCCTTTACGAGGAGGGCCAATTCATCAACTTAAACCATTTTACCAGCAATTGTCTAATGATCACATTCATATTAGCCTCGATATATAGTGATGTTAGGGGGGCAGGGCCCTTGCTGCCCCTGTCTTCGCCAATGTGTGTGCGTCAGAGAGATGAAGCGGAAGGCATGGATGATGAGAGGGGGACATTGGATATATAATTAATGTGTGTGTATTAGCTATGTAATCCTATACAGAGAGGTATAGATTGATCGATGTGGACGTGGGAAAGAGGGTGAGATCTCACTAGATATATAGATTGATCGGTTTGTGTGGGAAAATGTGAAAGACCTAGCTATATATACACACAAATAGAGGAACATCGATATTTGCGCATGCATGTGAGAGATAAAGAATGCCCGATATGATGGAGAGGGGGAGGTGTGTGTGTGTGCATGCATGGGAGACCGACCGGAAGAAAAAGATTGCATGTGTCTGATGGATAATGCCGACTGGTACTGTGTGTGCATGTATGCACGGGAGAAAGTTAGTGGTACAATTATAAAATAGAAGATGACTGTGTGGGTGTAAAAGATTAGTTGAGGTCATAATCAATGTCAAGTTGAATTAAAATATTTGAATAAGAGATCATGATGTTTGAAACCCATGCATGCATGAATATAACTGAGATATGCATGGTGTGGTTTGGGAACGAGCATGTTGTACTATATACACATTGAACAAGGTCAGACTGATTTGAATTTGAGATATCGATGGCAGACATCATTTGGCCAAATTGCATCCATGCATGGACACACTATTATAGTTGGAGATGATGGGTGGCTTTCACATCACATATCTATATCTATATGACCGAGGTGGATTATGGTGGAGGGGGGCACCGCACACGGCTAAAAGAACAACTGGGAAACTTGTGTGTCTTGGGGTGCCCGCTACCCCTGTATATAAAGGAGCAAGGGGTGAGGACGTCCGGCCCTAGCAGGGCGCGCCAAGAGGAGGAGTCCTCCTCCTAGTGGGAGTAGGACTCCCCTTTCCTAGACACACTAGGAGGGGGAAGGAAGGAGTGGGAGAGGGGAAATGCCAGGGGGCGCCGCCCCCCCCCCTACACTCAAGGGGAGGGGAACGCGGCCCTGCCCTGGCTGGCCCCTCTCTCTCTCCACTAGGTCCCAACAAGGCCCATTAACACCCGGGGGGTTCCGGTTACCCCCCCCCCCTCGGCACTCCGGTAAAATCCCAATTTCACCTGGAACCATTCTGATGTCCAAATATAGGCTTCCAATATATCAATTTTTATGTCTCGACCATTTTGAGACTCCTCGCCCTGTCTGTGATCATATCGGGGCTCCGAACTACCTTCGGTACATCAAAACACATAAACTCATATTACCGATCGTCACCAAACTTTAAGTGTGCGAACCCTACGTGTTTGAGAACTATGTAGACATGACCGTGACTCGTCTTTGGTCAATAACCAATAGCGGAACCTGGATGCTCATATTGGTTCCTACATATTCTACGAAGATCTTTGTCGTTCAAACCGCATAACAACATACGTTGTTCCCTTTGTCATTGGTATGTTACTTGCCCGAGATTCGATCGTTGGTATCTCAATACCTAGTTCAATCTCATTACTAGCAAGTCTCTTTACTCATTCCGTATTACATCATCCTGCAACTAACTCATTAGTTGCATTGCTTGCAAGGCTTATAGTGATGTGCATTACTGAGAGGGCCCAGAGCTACCTCTCCGACAATCGGAGTGACAAATCCTAATCTTGATCTATGCCAACTCAACAAGTACCATCGGAGACACCTGTAGAGCACCATTATAATCACCCAGTTACGTTGTGACGTTTGGTAGCACACAAAGTGTTCCTCCGGTACTGGGGAGTTGCATAATCTCATAGTCATAGGAACATGTATAAGTCATGAAGAAAGCAATAGCAACAAACTAAACGATCATCATGCTAAGCTAACAGATGGGTCAAGTCAATCACATTATTCTTAAATGATGTGATCCCGTTAATCAAATGACAACTCACGTCTATGGTTAGGAAACATAACCATCATTGATTGAACGAGCTAGTCAAGTAGAGGCAAACTAGTGACACTCTGTTTGTCTATGTATTCACACATGTACTAAGTTTCCGGTTAATACAATTCTAGCATGAATAATAAACATTTATCATTATATAAGGAAATATAAATAACAACTTTATTATTGCCTCTAGGGCATATTTCCTTCAGTCTCCCACTTGCACTAGTGTCAATAATCTAGATTACACAGTAATGATTCTAACACCCATGGAGTCTTGGTGCTGATCATGTTTTGCTCGTGAGAGAGGCTTAGTCAACGGGTCTACAACATTCAGATCCGTATGTATATTGAAAATCTCTATGTATCCCTCCTTGACTTGATCGTGGATGGAATTGAAGCGTCTATTGATGTGCCTGGTTCTTTTGTGAAATTTGGATTCCTTTGCCATGGCAATTGCATCAGTATTGTCACAAAAAAATTTCATTAGACCCGATCACTAGGTATGACACCTAGATCGGATATGAACTCCTTCATCCAGACTCCTTCATTTGCTGCTTCTGAAGCAGCTATGTACTCCGCTTCACACGTAGATCCTGCCACGATGCTTTGCTTAGAACTACACCAACTAACAGCTCCACCGTTCAATAAAAATATGTATCCGGTTTGTGACTTAGAGTCATCCGGATCAGTGTCAAAGCTTGCATCAACGTAACCAGTTATGACGAGCTCTTTGTCACCTCCATAAATGAGAAACATATCCTTAGTCCTTTTTAGGTATTTCAGAATGTTCTTGACCGCTGTCCAGTGATCCACTCCTGGATTACTTTGGTACCTCCCTACTAAACTAATAGCAAGGCACAGATCAGGTCTGGTACACAACATTGCATACATGATAGAGCCTATGGCTGAAGCATAGGGAACATCTTTCATTTTCTCTCTATCTTCTACAGTGGTCGGGTAATGAGTCTGACTCAACTTCACACCTTGTTACATAGGCAAGAACCCTTTCTTTGCTTGATCCATTTTGAACTTCTTCAAAACTTTATCAAGCTATGTGCTTTGTGAAAGTCCAATTAAGCGTCTTGATCTATCTCTATAGATCTTGATGCCCAATATATAAGCAGCTTCACCGAGGTCTTCAATTGAAAAACTCTTATTCAAGTATCCTTTTATGCTACCAGATATTCTATATCATTTCCAATCAACAATATGTTATCCACATATAATATTAGAAATCCTACAGACCTCCCACTCACTTTCTTGTAAATACAGGCTTCTCCACAAGTCTGTATAAAACCATATGCTTTGATCACACTATCAAAATGGTTATTCCAACTCCGAGATGCTTGCACCAGTCCATGGATGGATCGCTGGAGCTTGCACACTTTGTTAGCTCCCTTTGGATCGATAAAACCTTCGGGTTGCATCATATACAACTCTTCTTCTAGAAATCCATTTAGGAATGCAGTCTTTACATCCATTTGCCAAATTTCATAATCATAAAATGCGGCAATTGCTGACATGATTCAGACGGACTTAAGCATCGCTACGGGTGAGAAAGTCTCATCATAGTCAACTCCTTGAACTTGTCAAAAACCTTTGCAACAAGTCGAGCTTTGTTACAGTAATATTACCGTTAGTGGCAGTCTTCTTCTTAAAGATCCATTTATTCTCGATGGCTTGCCGATCATCGGGCAAGTCAACCAAAGTCCACACTTTGTTCTCATATATGGATCCCATCTCAGATTTCATGGCCTCAAGCCATTTTGCGGAATCTGCGCTCATCATCGCTTCCTCATAGTTCGTAGGTTCGTCATGGTCAAGTAACATTACTTCCAGAACAGGATTACCAAACCACTCTGGTGCAGATCTTACTCTGGTTAACCTACGAGTTTCGGTAGTAACTTGATCTGAAGTTACATGATCTTCATCATTAGCTTCCTCACTAATTGGTGTAGGAGTCATAGGAACAGATTTCTGTGATGAACTACTTTCCAATAAGGGAGCAGATACAGTTACCTCATCAAGTTCTACTTTGCTCCCACTCACTTCTTTCGAGACAAACTCCTTCTCTAAAAAGGATCCATTCTTAGCAACGAATGTATTGCCTTCAGATCTGTGATAGGAGTTATAACCAATAGTCTCCTTTGGATATCCTATGAAGACACATTTCTCCGATTTGGGTCTGAGCTTATCAGGTTGAAGCTTTTTCACATAAGCATCGCAGCCCCAAACTTTAAGAAACGACATCTTTGGTTTCTTGCCAAACCACAGTTCATAAGGCGTTGTCTCGACGGATTTAGATGGTGCCCTATTTGACGTGAATGCAGCCGTCTCTAAAGCATAACCCCAAAACGATAGCGATAAATCAGTAAGAGACATCATAGATCGCACCATATTTAGTCAAGTATGATTACGACGTTCACACACACCATTACGCTGTGGTGTTCCGGGTGGCGTGAGTTGCGAAACTATTCTGCATTGTTTCAAATGAAGAACAAACTTGTAACTCAGATATTCTCCTCCACGATCAGATCGTAGAAACTTTATTTTCTTGTTATGATGATTTTCCACTTCACTATGAAATTATTTGAACTTTTCAAATGTTTCAGACTTATGTTTCATCAAGTAGATATACCCATATCTGCTCAAATCATCTGTGAAGGTGAGAAAATAACGATACCCACCGTGAGCCTCAACATTCATAGGACCATGCACATCAGTATGTATGATTTCCAACAAATCTGTTGCTCGCTCCATAATTTCGGAGAACGGCGTTTTAGTCATCTTACCCATGAGGCATGGTTCGCAAGTACCAAGTGATTCATAATCAGGTGATTCCATAAGTCCATCAAAATGGAGTTTCTTCATGCGCTTTACACCAATATGACCTAAACGGCAGTGCCACAAATAAGTTGCACTATCATTATCAACTCTACATCTTTTAGCTTCAATACTATGAATATGTGTATCACTACTATCGAGATTCATCAAAAATAGACCACTCTTCAAGGGTGCATGACCATAGAAGATATTACTCATATAAATAGAACAACCATTATTCTTAGATTTAAATGAATAACCTTCTCGCATCAAACAAGATCCAGATATAATGTTCATGCTCAATGTTGGAACCAAATAATAATTATTTAGGTCTAAAAGTAATCCCGGAGGTAGATGTAGAGGTAGCGTGCCGACCGCGATCACATTGACTTTGGAACCATTTCCCATGTGCATCCTCACCTTGTCCTTAGCCAATCTTCGCTTAATCTGTAGTCCCTGTTTCGGGTTGCAAATATTAGCAACAGAACCAGTATCACATACCCAGGTGCTACTGCGAGAATTAGTAAGGTACACATCAATAACATATATATCACATATACCTTTGTTCACCTTTCCATCACTACTAGGGAAAACCTTATACACAGACGCTTACTAGTAGCGCGCTGTATTTACCCACGCTACTGCTAATTACAAGTAGCGCGCCATACTGACCCTCGCTACTAGTAAATATTTACTAGTAGCGTCTGGGGAAGAAAACGCGCTATTAGTAAATATCTTCCACGGACAGGATATACTAATAACGCGGATGACAAAACCTGCGCTACTACTAAGTGAATAGCTGTAGCGATTTGAGATACCCACGCTACTACTAAGCGTGTCCACCACCGCACGCGGATCGACCCCCACCCCCACCAAACTCTCTTGCACAAATCCCTGGAAAAAAACTCTCTCGCGCGACCCCCAGTACCCCTCAGTCGATCTCCTCCCCCACCCCTCAGTCGATATCCTCCCCCAGATCTCCTCGCCGCCGCCCACCTCCTCTCTCTCTCCCCTAATTACGCCGCCCCCGACCTCTCCTTCGCTCCAAAGGATGCAGATCGAGCCAACAAGCTCTGGTTGGTTGAGGCCATCTCCGTGGGACGCCCTCGTCGTCCATCCATGGAGACCCTTCCTCCCCTCCGGCCAGATTCGTCCTCGGCTCGAGCTGCTCAGCCGGCGCCCAGATGCGCGGAGCCTTCCTCCTCCACAACTACGCGGTGGCAGCGGCAGGGCCATGGACCCGAAACCCTAGCCCGCGGAGCGAGATCGCCATGGATCTACAGGCAGGAGGAGGCGCATCCATGGGTAGAAATCCCTCATCTTCCCCCGTCTCTTCCTTCCTCTCTAACCCCCGTCTTTCTCCATGACCAGGACCAGGACAACGCACGCCACCAACAACAGCACCAATGTCCGGTCTTCTCCATGGGTATGGAGATCCGTCCAGTTATATCACTTGATTGTATATGTTATATAACATGATACTTTTCTTACTTGGCAGATTACTATTCGTATATGTATATTCAAGGCCATAATGTATTCTCTCTTTTGCAATGCTACCAGAGGATCCCTGCAAAAAAAAGGTACATGGGGATAGCATATTTAAGTTCAGATATGCCACATAATAGAAAATTTGTTTTTCAGTTTTTTGTAGCAATTACTGTGATGGAACATGCAATGTTCTCTTATATTTAGCTAATAATCAACCGTGAATAGGCTGAGTTTGTAATTATCATTAATCACACTAGGATCCATTCCGGTTGATATATGCAACAAAATGAATTTGTGGTGGTTTTGAACACTTGGGAGGTACTTTTATTCTAGAGGAAAAAGGGTTTGTGGTTTTTTCGTCCAAATCAAGCATCATATCAGGTTGCTACCTACATGTTCTATTGAGTAACGGAAACAATACATTCATGTATATGGATTGGTAGTCCTCAATCAATATTCAATCATGACTTGATTTATCTTGCCCGTTTCTTCTACAAGAAACACTTTCAGATTAAAAGAGTCCACTGGTAGTCAATTTGTAGACTGTATGACACTGTCTGGCAGCAGCATCCCTCCCCCCACAATGCTTTAGTATTCTTATTACATGGTTGGCTGTTTGAGGGTAAGCTTTTGTGTGCATCGGAAGAGTATATGTATGACACTGTGTCCTTGTTTTTATCACTTCAGTCCAGTTTGTCTTCAACAAGTACTACTCTCTGTTTAGAGAAGATGCACTATCTGTTTAGTTTTTGGCCAGCTCAATTTGCAAGTTTGTATAGTCACTATGCTCTTCAAATAGTAGATTCATGGACTTTGTTATCTTTGAAAATGTGGAAGATATCAAGGTATTGAAGTGACTACTTAGAAAAATGGATAGATAGAAAACTACGGGAAGAATTATGCCTCTAACTCCTTATGTGGTTCGTATGTGTTGTTTCTTTATAGGGCTTCCAACACAACAAAATTGCTTCTAATCTTTTGTGTTATCTTTTGTCATGTAAGTAGGTATGTGCTGCTTCAGTGTGTAGTTCAGTTGTGCATTACGGCTTAAATAAGAATCTCGGGAAAAATTTGTAGCACATTGGCACCGACATGTAGCGCGTTGTTTTTCTGTGTCGTTCTTCTATAGAATCTGAAGTTTTTGAACCTCTGTTGGTAATGTTGCGGGGTTCTAGTGGCGATGCTGATGGTCGTCGAGAGGTTCATGGACCGGATGGTGTCGTGGCTGACGATGTATGGAGAGGTGAAGTTGATGCTCGTCCTCTACCTCTGGCACCACAACACACGGGTAAGCAGTCGACCAGACACCCCGAGCCCGAGAGATGATCAACATTTAGATACACTTGATTCGGTATGTGGCCAATTCTGAATCTGAATCTTAATGGTGTTTGGGTTTCAGGGTGCGGGGCACGTGTACGAAGGCTTCCTCTGTCCGTTGGTGGTGAGGAACGAGGAAAACATTGACCGATGCCTGCTGGAGCTGAGGGCTAGGGTGAGGGACGTGACGGCATCACAACGGCGGCTGATGTCCGTCAGGTGCGGCTCGTCGAGGCTTCCCAGTGTGTTTCATCGCAGCTGCAGGTCACAAGATCAGTCTGGGCAGGCGCCGCACATTGACGAGTGATCCAATATTTTGATCGGACCATAACAACTAACGTGTCTCATTCTCTGGCATCTAGAAGTAGTGGTAAAATTCTGAATTTGCATGGCAAGCACCACTTACGTATGTAGCTTCCACGCATAGTTTATACTCTTACGCCTATAAAGGATAGGAATTATGCATGAGTTATGGCTACAATGAGGAACTGTGTACAATTTATACTCTTACACATATAAAGGATAGGAATTATGCATGAGTTATGGCTACAATGAGGAACTGTGTGATAGTAGATACGGCAACTGTGTGATAGAATGAAATTGGTTGATTTTTTTTTAATTTCCAATAAGTTAGTAGTAGCGTGGAAAAAATTGCGCGCTACTAGTATTTAGTATACTAGTAGTGTTGGTACTCAAGAAACGCCACTACTATTATGTTAGTAGTAGCGCGGGTCTATAATAGCAGTAGCGTGGGTGCTACCCGCGCTACTACTAACTTTGAGTTGTAGCGCGATACTAGTAGCGCGCATACCCGCGCTACTAGTAGCTAATTTACCCGCGCTACTAGTAGCCTTTTCCCTAGTAGTGCATCCTTCTTATCCGCCAAATACTTGGGGCAGTTCCGCTTCCAGTGACTAGTCCCTTTGCAGTAGAATCACTCAGTCTCAGGCTTAGGACCAGACTTGGGCTTTTTCACCTGAGCAGCAACTTGCTTGTCATTCTTCCTGAAGTTCCCTTTCTTCCCTTTACCCTTTTTCTTGAAACTGGTGGTCTTGTTGACCATCAACACTTGATGCTCCTTCTTGATTTCTACCTCTGTAGCCTTTAGCATTGCGAAGAGCTCGGGAATTGTCTTATTCATCCCTTGCATATTATAGTTCATCACGAAGCTCTTGTATCTTGGTGGTAGTGATTGAAGAACTCTGTCAATGACACTACCATCAGGAAGATTAACTCCAAGTTGAGTCAAGTGGTTGTGGTACCCAGACATTCTGCATATATGTTCACTGGCAGAACTATTCTCCTCCATCTTGTAGCTGTAGAACTTATTGGAGACTTCATATCTCTCAATCCGGACATTTGCTTGAAATACTAACTTCAACTCGTGGAACATCTCATATGCTCCATGACGTTCAAAATGTCATTGAAGTCCCGGTTCTAAGCCGTAAAGCATGGCACACTGAACTATCGAGTAGTCATCAGCTTTGCTCTGCCAGACGTTCATAACATCTGACATTGCTCCTGTAGCGGGTTTGGCACCTAGTGATGCTTCCAGGACGTAATTCTTCTGTGCAGCAATGAGGATAATCCTCAAGTTACGGACCCAGTCTGTGTAATTGCTACCATCATCTTTCAACTTTGCTTTCTCAAGGAACGCATTAAAATTCAACAAAACAATAGCACGGGCCATCTATCTACAACAACATAGACATGCAAAATACTATCAGGTACTAAGTTCATGATAAACTAAAGTTCAATTAATCATATTACTTAACAACTCCCACTTAGACAGACATCCCTCTAATCATCTAAGTGATCACGTGATCCATATCAACTAAACCATGTTCAATCATCACGTGAGATGGAGTAGTTTTCAATGGTGAACATCACTATGTTGATCATATGTACTGTATGATTCACGCTCGACCATTCAGTCTCAGTGTTCCGATGCCATATCTTCATATGCTAGGCTCGTCAAGTTTAACCCGAGTATTCTGCATGTGCAAAACTGGCTTGCACCTGTTGTATGTGAACGTAGAGCTTATCACATCTGATCATCACGTGGTGTCTTGGCACGACGCACTGTAGCAACGGTGCATACTCAGGGAGAACAGTTATACCTTGAAATTTAGTGAGAGATCATCTTTGAAACACATTGAAAGTGAAGCAAAAGTAAACCGTAGACATGCTAAATGGGTTGAATTCATTGAGACTTTCCCTTATGTCATTAAACACAAGAAGGGTAAAGAAAATGTTATTGATGATGCTTTGTCTCGTCGTTATACTATGCTTTCACAAATTGACTTTAAAATATTTGGTTTGGAGACCATCAAAGATCAATATATGCATGATGCTGAATTTAAAGATGTATTGCAGAATTGTAAGGAAGGGAGAACTTGGAACAAGTTCGTTCTTAATGATGGATTTGTGTTTTGCGCTAACAAGCTATGCATTCCAGCTAGCTCTGTCCATCTTTTGTTGTTGTAGGAGGTGCGTGACGGAGGATTAATGGGACACAGTTCTTTTGTCAAAAGATGAGGCAGCATGTTGAGCATTTTGTTGCTCGCTGCACTACATGTCAAAAAGCTAAGTCACGACTCAATCCTCATGTTTATATATGCATTTGCCTGTACCTAGTGTTCCTTGGGAGGATACATCTATGGACATTGTTTTAGGTTTACCTCGAAAAAAGAAGGGGAGGGATAGCATATTTATTTTCGTGGATAGATTCTCAAAATGGCACACTTTATACCATGTCATAAAAGTGATGATGTTGTTAATGTTGCTGATTTGTTCTTTCGTGAAATTATTCGGTTGCATGGTCTGCCAAATACTATTGTTTCAGATCATGATACTAAATTTCTTAGCCACTTTTGGAGATGTTTATGGGCTAATTTGGGGACTAAACTGCTTTTTAGTACTACTTGTCACCCATAAACTGATGGACAAACTGAAGTAGTCAATAGAACATTGTCTACTATGCTTAGGGTTGTTTTGAAGAAAAATAAGAAAATGTGGGAAAAATGCTTGCCTCATATTGAATTTGCTTATAATCATTCATTGCATTATACTACTAAGATGTGCCCTTTTGAAATTGTGTATGGTTTCCTACCTCGTGCACCTATTGATTTGTTGCCTCTTCCATCTTCGGAGAAGGTTAATTTTGATGCTAAAGAACGTGTTGAATTAATTTTAAAAATGCATGAGTTAACTAAGGAAAACATTGAGCGTATGAATGCTAAATATAAACTTGCTGGAGATAAGGGTAGAAAACATGTTGTGTTTGCACCTGCAGATCTTGTTTGGTTACATTTGCGTAAGGATAGATTTCCTAATTTGTGCAAATCAAAGCTAATGCCACGTGTTGATGGTCCTTTTAAGGTTTTAGAGAAAATAAATGATAATGCATATAAACTTGAGCTGCCTGCAGATTTTGGGGTTAGTCCCACTTTTAACATTGTAAATTTGAAGCCTTATTTGGGTGAGGAAGATGAGCTTTCATCAAGGACGACTTCATTTCAAGAAGGGGAAGATGATGAGGACATCAATACCACTGTTACACCCACAGCCCCTGCTGCTATACATACTGGACCAATTACTAGAGCTCGCACAAGCTAATTGAATTATCAGGTACTTCCATTTCTTGGTAACGATTCTAATGTTCATGAGAATATGATGTTGCCTAAATTGGATACATTTGTTTTTCTTACAAATGATGGGCCTAGCTTGGACAAGAAAGATGAAGCTTGGAACAAGTTCAAACATGGAGATGATGGCATGCGCAAGGGGATCAAGAACGGAGTTACAAGTGATGATTTCCGGACTTTGCATCCACCATAAGGGGATCAAGAACTTTTGATACAAGATGCCACTTCATAAATTTCGTCTAGAGGCTATTCTAGGTGCTACGTCACCTTATTATTCGGCTAGGCCCATGTATTTTTGAAATACTTAAGTATAGGTTGTTTTTAGAGTCCGTATGTGTGGGGAAACAAGAGTTAGGGTTGGTTTCGGACCCCCTCCCCCAAGGGCCACGAAATTCCCCCCTCTTCCTCCGTATATACAGCCCTTATGGCGTCATTTAGACTTTGGGTATTTTTTAGATCAAAAGTTCGCCATAGCTCCAACTTCGCGTACTTCGTTTGTGTTCAGCGACCAGACCAAGACGTCTCAGAACCCCACGTTGATCAATAAAGCTTTCATCTTATATTTGCAATATCCATATTGCAATATCAGTTTCTTGCTTGTTATTCATTTGCTCGCCGGAAACAGACCCTCGTGGTCAGGTTCATCATGCTCCGGCATGGTCAATAACCCCTCGGAAGTTGGTTTAGCGATTGCTAAGGCGCGACGTCTCGCACGTTCGTAGTCGGATCGTCAAGGTCGACTCCCATAGAAAACGATAGCCACCATCTCATTGAAACATCGGGACACCTTTGTCTCCATCAAGTAGTTGGCCTATCCATCATTTCAAGTAAATGTGTGAGTGGAGGAAAGATAAGAACAATACCAAATGTACCTTGACCGATGTTGAGAATGGATCAAGATCACTCAATGATGTAACAAGGAAATATCACAATTGGTATCGTATCTCGTCAATCTCTCACACCTACACAAATAAAGCCTTTGGTGGATCTTGGTTAGGATGGTGGCATAAATTTTGATGCAAATATTAGCAAGACTCAATAATGTTGGAAAAGATTCAGAAATTTGCAAATGCAACAAGTAGACCAATAGCAAGATATGGCACACGGAAACACACACAAATAGATAGATGGGGTCATGCAACCAAGGAATGAGCCAAGATGTGGGATCCACGAAAATGCTATTGTTGCACAACGCTAGATAGACGACAACTCGATTGCACAATAGGTGGATACGAGACTTGGGCACAACCTACTAAGCAAAATGCAACGACTTCTATCCCAAGGATGCTATATGTATGGTGTTCCCATGATATGATTCAAGATGATAGAGTATGACAATGTTAATGTAGTATGATGCTATGGTTCTTGCTTAAAAGCTCTCTGCTTAAAAGCTCTCTGCTTATCATCTCCTTTTTCTTAAAAGCTTGTTTGGCTCTTTCTCTTTTGAGCTCTTTCTTTGGCCTCTTATGTAAAACTTCACGAACCAAGATAGAAATCATGTATATGCGGTGAAAACATTGTGACACAAGATATGATATCAAGATGGTTGTACCAAGATGATATGGTATGTATGCTATGAGGACTATGATCACTAATGTGCACAAGTAACGTTGTCGACAATACTCAATGACTAGTCTCGATGGGAAAGGTATGCAAAATAGGCTATGGGGTTATCAATGCAAAGGAAAGAATGAATGCACATTGAAGGGATACCACGATACCAAGGTGATATAGAGGTTACCGTTCTTGCTTATGGTCGAGGTGTCAAAATGGTGACGTGGTCGATGTCGATGACAAAGATGAGCGGCGGTGATGTCAATGACGAATAGTCCCTAAGTAGCTGAAACAAGTAAGGAAACGAGAATCGCAACTCAAATTCTTAAAGAAAAAAGTGGCAAAATTTGTCGGAGTTGGTAGTGGGAAAGTGGTGGTGGTTGCGGAGAGCGGTGGTGGTATGGAAGTGCATATGCGAAAGTGGTAGTGGAATCAGGGGTTGTGTATGCATAAGTGGAAATGGGTCGGGGGAGTGAACAAAGTTTTGTTTCATCAGGGTTCGTCGGACGTCCGGTCTGGGTCGGACGTCCGGTCTGGGTCGGACGACCGGTGGTCGTCGTATGTCCGATACTTGTCAGACGTCCGGTGCCTGGGCGATTTCGGGCATGGGATGAACTCTAGGGTTCGAGGTGGAGTGGTAAAATTTGGGCAAAATTGGATGAATTTCTGGATGAAGAAGGGGAAAAGATGAGGCAAATCTAGATCTACCTGCTACACACGAAATCCACGGATCAAATCAAACAAAACTTAATGAAAACCAACAAATCACAAAAATATTGAGGCTATTTTTGGTGGGGAATTTTCGAATTTGGGACAAAATCAACAAAACTAGGCTAGAAAACAAAGGGTAGGGCTCCAAATTCGTGATCAACCAAGGCTCATGATACCAAGATGATGTAGGGTGGATACCCTCAGGCCGATCTTTCATGAAATGGTGTGGATCTTACCAATAACATGAAGAACATGAGGGGAGAACACTCAAATCAACGAGAACATTCACACATGTGCTAGATCTATGAACATAAAGAGTGATGCAAGATCCAAACACAACAAAGGACGATAAAAGAGGCGGTAGTTATTCTCTGTGAGGAGGTCTTGAGTGGTCTTCTCGTGAGGGGTATTGAATCCGCTTGGGGGATCTTCTCCGTAGAGGTCGTGGTCTCCTATAGGCAAGGTATCAAGTGGATGAGCAAATCTCAATGTCTCAAATGAGCTAATCCTTTGCTAACCCTAGAAAGAGGGAGGAGGAGGAGTATATATGGTCTAATTGGATGAAGGGGTAGATGGGCCTCAGCCCAACACACTTTGTGCAGACAGGCGTCGGTCGTCCGGCAGCTACCGGACGTTGGTGGCTCATGAGGTTCCGGACGTCCGGTAGCAGTCGGACGTTCGACATTTCGGCTCTGATCAGGTGGCGTCGGATTTCTGGAGGACGTCAGACGTCTGGTTGCCGGTCGTCCATAGACTTCAAACTTCTGATAATTTCCATTCTATTGTGTGACACCGATTGTCCAGTGGTTTGGAGGTGTCGGACGTCCGATCCACGTCGGTTATCCGGATGCTTAGCATTCACTAGCTAGGACTTGGCTGCCTGGTTGGCACTTCAGGTGTCGGACGTCCGGCATGGTCCGGTGGTTGGAGATTTCCTAGCATCTCTTCTTCTTGTTCCATGTACTTGATGTCCTCGCTAGCTCGTCCGTTGGGTGTATTGGTTCTGTGGCTTCCCTCTAGATACCTAATTACACATTGGGTTTTCGCTTGAAGTAGTAGCCATGTCTCACATGTAGCAAGTGGTAGTTCAGAGAGGAGCGAGTTCACCATAGTGGCAATAGCCCTTGCTCGAGCTCTTGTCATAGGTCCGAGTGGTGTCGTGGGAGACGTAGGTAGGTCCAAGGGAATGACCGTGGGATGCTCCGCATCAACCGTACTCTCCGTGCGCTGTAGACCTAGTTATGTTAACATTGATCTCACCGTTCATTCTCGATCGGACAGTCAAAAAGGGGTATTTTACTTTAGTGTTCATATAGTTGACATGCGCACAACATCATTTGTTATCGTCATATCTTACTACACTAGCAACAAGATTATATAGTACCGACGTATGAACCACTGCCCATGCCTAGTAGTAGGACTATTGTGTAATTTCAAGTGGTTGTCGTGTTTCGCACTCCTCCATCGTAATAGCGGAAACACTTGTTGTAATCAGTTTTTTTCTTCCAAAACTGTGGACAAGCTCTACCATGCGGATCCTCCTTGACGGTCGTCGAGAACCTTGCTACTCACTTTCACCGATGTGTGGGACAGCCAGTATCGGGGTCTATTTGCCATGCACTAAATTACTCTGTACTAGAGTGCACAAGTGCATAGTAGAGTACACCGGTCGAAGCGCCACAGTAATGCCCAATAAGTCGTCAAATCACAAAACCCCCACCTTTTCAGCAGTAAGTTGGACGGACGAAGAAACCATCATTTCACTCTTCTCCCTCATCTTCCTCTCTTGAAGAAAACCCCAACTCGCTTCTCCCTCATCTTGTTCCTCATTTCTTCAAGAAAACCCCGACATGCTTCTGCCATTTTTCTTCTCTCACAAAGAAGGAAAGGTGAGCGCATCAATGGTGTTGCTTCGGGCCAAGGCCCGGTCTTGCAACCCCGAGACTGATCCTATAACTCCCTCTCTATTCTTCTTTTGGGATTGTGATTACGGTTTCTTTTCTTTTATTTCTATTTGAGAGTTTCTTGATGGACCCTGGAGCACCAAGTGAAGAGATGTCTATGGCTCTAGCCAAAACCGCAAGGCTCAGGGTACGAAGAAGCACAACCACCCCACTGAGACTACCGTGCACAAGCTCAAGGCCATCGCCCTGTCCAAGCCCCCCTCTCCGGGATCCCTCGTTAAGCAAGTCCAGATAATATCTCGTCTTGACAATCTTTTTGGCGATCTTGATAGTGTTTTTTCATCTAACACGCAGTAATAGTACTAGTAGTATAACTTTCTGCGTGATCTTGCATGTGATTTTTGTGTGCCAAATGGTGGTTCTAAATTGCTCTTTTGACCAAAACATGCGAGAGGTTGACATAGATATGATTATTGCACATAACACTAATTTCTTATAGATTACTTTCAACTACTTTATGAACATCAATACTAGATGTAGGAAATGCAAGATTTTAGCTCTCATGACTTTTGAAGAGATTATAGTAGCGTTAATAACTTGTGTTATGGATATTGCAAGTAATCCCTATGCTCTGATGCCTTTGAAGACATGTTCTAGCGTCTTTGTTCACTCATTTCTGTGCGTATATGTAGTCTTATATCAAGTAAAATATCGAAAAATCATCTTATATTTCTAAACGGGGGTAGTAATAAAATATTCCGCGGCGGATATGAAGTTCTCAGAGTCATGCTGTGTGAACTGGAAGACCTGAGGAGTTCTACTACTAAACTATCCAGCTGTTGTGTCCTTGTCGCCACGTGTTTTCTGGTAGCATTGTTGTCCGGCATGTTCTCGAGGCTGCACTTCACCACAACAATTTCCTAGTTGTGCCTTCAATAACGAAGGGTGTGGTTCTTGTAAACCTTCGCGACAAATCTGATGCAGACTGTCTTCATCGTCATGTTTATGAGTGGAAAGACCACTCTGCTAGGTTCCCCATGGTTGACGAAATGGCAATGGTGAAAGTAGATATCTCTCACGAAGTCCATGGCCTAGTATGTTATGTGGCGTACATCCCGTAGGTTGGTGGCAAGAAATAGACTGCAGAGTTTAATTAGTGCAACTTTGCTTGTCTGTAGTAAGTACTATTGTTCAGTACTTGATTTGTGTGTGTGAACCCTGTATTGTTTAGTACTGCCGCTTTTGTTGTGTGGTGAGTCCTGAGAACAATCTATGTTAATGTCTGTCCACTCAATTTAGTCTGTATATTTTGAAGTATCTGGATCATATTTTTTGTGATGACAGTTTATCAATTATGGTTACACTCCAATATCTGTATGCATTGCAGGGTTTATCGCACCCACCAGGATTTCCAGTCCCATGGATGTTCGGTCCATACGATTTGTCACGAACTTTGGACTGTCCTGCTTGTGGGAGTAAGTGGGGGCCCTACATGCCACTCGTAATTGGATGATCAACTGTCAATTTAGAACTTGAACATAGTGATTTCCTGGTAAGGATTCACTCATGTCACATCAAGTAAATCTTACTGATTTACTGTCTAAATCTTATTGATTTACTGTCATGTTTTCTTACTTTTTCTGCAATTTTATGATGCAGGTTTTGCCATGTCACATTCATTATAGAATAAACCGTTTGGTTTGCTCTATGATGGTTATTTTTGTAGGTTTCACTTGTTATGTCGTGTCAGTAATGAAGGCACTATCCATCACTTATATTACTGGACACAATTGGATCAGTCTGTTGTCTGAGTTAAATCTGAAGCCCTATGATGAACTATAGATTGCTTTAACAAACATGCTACAATTAGTCCTTCTCATGTTTAAAAGAAATGAAGAAAAATACTGGATCAAGGTCATGGAGCCTAGTGAAGTTAGAAAACTAAAGTATGAAATCATAGCAGACCAGAGATGTTCGCTGCTGTCTCGCACATCGGTACCACCTTCAACATCGGATCGAGCACTGACACCTTCTCCAACAGCACTGGCTCTAGCACTAACAGTGGCAGCAGCTCGGTCTGATCCACCAGAGGATTGGGCACCGACCGCGTCAGCGGATCTAACGGAGGATCGGGCGCCGACACGGGCACCAGCTCCACAAGGAGCACCATCTCCAGCAGCGGCGGCACTACTAGTCGCACCGGCATGGGCACCAGCAATGGCTCCAGCACCTACACCAAGACTTGAAGTTGCACTTGCATATGCTATGGCCCATGCAGCGGCAATGGAACCAGCAGTTGCACCGACAATAGACTAGGCTGCAGTTCGCAATGCATATACCAGAGTCCTTACAAAAACCGACATCTCCACCTTCTTGGTAAGCATTGGCAGCCCAAGCGCTTCGTTCTTTTTTCTTTCCATGTTGTTGCACATGATTCACTGTGTTGATCTAACTGTTTGTGTATGTCTTCTTGTTTGAAAACAGAGAATTCCTAGAGCAACGAGGCAGTCGTTCAACAATCCGGGCGACTGTGGCCAAGTTTCTCTTACCATGCGCAACCTTGCTGTGAATGAACCTGCTCATTATACCGTAAGTACAAAGGATGGTCACATGATGATTGATGCTAAAGGATGGTCAAGGTTCAAAACTCTCTCAAATCTTGCGGTATTGGACGATGTCAAAATCGAACTTTCTCAGCAAGGAGAGCTGGTCCAAATCAACTTTGAAATTCTTCAGTAGCAGCACGCAACTGCCGAACTGATCTATCCTCCAAGAGCTTTTGATGTAATAATATGGATGGGGAAACAAGTGTCCTGTGTGTATAAGTAGTACGACAATATTATTTATCATGTAGAATATCATGAAAGAATTGCAACTCTAATTACTGGTTAGGAACTGTCGTTCGATTTCATTCTAACAGGTGTTGTACTTTATTTAATTTTCTGTATTTGCCTTGCTACAACATCTAAAACAAGTGACGTACTAATCCCTTGTAATATGAATTCGCTGAGTTAAAACACATGGGCCCCCAAACATGCAGGCCCACCAGCCTGTGGCCCAATGTCCAGAACCATCACCTATCTGAGTACTATATGCTCATCTGAACCCCCATATTATGTTATATATATTCCCCTTGATATTTGTTATGTATATTTTTTGCGGGGTTCTTATGTATAAAGTTTTGATATAAAAGTTTTTTTATATTTGTTTACGGAGGGAGTATCTCTCTATCAAAAATATATTTATGTGTAACTAGTTACTCCTCCCTTTGTACTTCATTTCGATGATATGCGGGGCATCGAGCAACGGGGTCCACATGTCATGCACCAAATTAGAGTACCCAACTGCACGGTAGACTCACCCCAGTCGTAGCGCCACAGTAATGCCCAATGAGCCATCAAATCACAAAAAAACCTTTCTAGCAGTAGTTGTAAGCTGGACAGACGAAACAACAATATTTCACTAGGCCTGAATCCCCGTCTCCCTCGCCTGCTTCTTCAGAGAAAACCCCCGCTTGGCGATTGCATGGGGTTTTCTCATGGAGAACCAGGTACGAATTCTTCATCCATCCCCGATAAATCCTAGTCCCTTGGTCGCGGGTAATCCTAGGATGGCTGCCGCCGCTGTTGATGCCTTTTTCTACCTACTGAATATAGTGTGTTTCATTTGAAGTGCCCAAAAGTGCAAGGACCCTACAGGTTTCTGCACCCTCGACGAGACTCCACACTTTTTCCTTCTGATCCTAACACAGGATTTTAAAACACGCAAAATATGTTCCTAGAATCCTCTTTTCTATCCGGGAGGGTGGGGTTTTGAACATGTTGTCGACTAATTTGGAAATTTGGATTTCTATATTTGGATCAAAGGTACTAGTAAAATGGTCAACACTGACATGAAATAGGAAATTATTTCTAGATTTGGATAGTGAATACATTGTGTTCTCATAATATTTTTATTACAGTGCATTCCTTGCTCTACAAGAACACATGTACTCAAGATGGCCGGCCTTGCCATAACTGGATACACCAGTTTAATGGTCACATTGAAGACAAGCCATGTATATAAGTTCTAAGTTGGGTTCATTAACCAAGAAGATCACTGTTTTTATGGACGAACTTGGATAAACTTTCTCATGTGTTACAGACTGAAAGTTGGCACATGAATGTTGATGGAAATAGGAGAACCTGGTCTCAACTTCACTGTGATCTTCCACCACGACGTTGTTCTAGTAGTTCATCCACGTTAGTTTTTTATCTGGTTCTTGCATGTTGCCTTGATTACTTCTTAATCCACCTATTTTGTCTAACTAACCCAATTTGAGTTTAGAAGTAGCAACGATTTGTGATTCCCTTTCTCTCACGAAGATGTTACTTCTAACTAATATTTCTTATAATTGGGGGCACGTGTACGTTATTTCAAAGTTCAGCACACTACTCGTTTGTTATTATATAAGAACTCGCCTATTACTGATGTCATTGAAGTTGACTGGGACGACATCCACCAGTTCCTACACTTTATTGATCGTCTTGAGGTCCTTGTGGAGCGTTTCAATGGTGGAAGGCCATGTGGGATATGTGTGCCACTGGTGCACGCGTTGAACAGGTCCACCTGTACCAAGAAGCTTATGGTATGATCTTTTTTTATTATATATATTGTTCATAAACTCTTGCTTATACACAGTTTTACAGCTATGATCTTCTTGAAACAGAAACTGCCCAGTTCTATTGTTCCTATACATATGCTTGGCCATGGTTGGGTCAGACTTGTGCTTGGTCACAACATGATCTTTATGTCAACCTAGTCCATTTCCCTTGGAGGTGAAAAGATAATTATTCATGGGTAGTCTCATATAATGAAGGCCCGTCCGTCTTGGAGAATAGGACAGAAGGTTATGCTCATGCTTTTCCATGGCTCAAAAGCGAATATCTTGTTTATTGACAACATTGCGAGATGAAGCCACTTTCAAAAGGTTGTGGATGCGCGAGGTGGCACCTCGACGTTGTCATGGGGCTTGGTAGCCTCACCCTTGCTTAACTGTAGGTAAAGCACCACTATTCGAGGCGTGCTTTGTACGGTTGAACCTGTATAAGTACTTAGACTGCTTTTAGCTATGGTTGTTAAGTGCCCCCACTGGTTTCAGTTAAGGTTGTTAAGTACACCTGCTGCTTTTACAGTCTGTCCTGTTTCTTCAGTCTTGAATTACTCCAGCCGCCAAAACCAAACCAGCACTAGTGGGGCCGCCTGCTTCCGCCTCCCATGGCAGGCCCACCGTCTCCTAAACGTTAACGTCGACGTGTCAGGCCTCGTCGTCGTCCTCCGCGCGCTTTGGTGCGCTCGCCGCGGCGCCGCCCTCTTGAGTTGTCAACATGGTCAACAAACAAGAGGAATGAGGAGAGGATTGTACGTGGAGAGGATGAGAGTAGGGACCCACCATGTCCATGGCCGTACGCAAGCAACTTCCTCATTTTTTGTTATATATACTCCATTGCCAGCGTATAGAAAAAGAAAATGCTTCCTCCTAGTGGTTTGCCGACATCTGGGACCCACAACATTGCCAGCGTATAGTCAATAGACAAGAGAATAACACAAGATCAGCTGACACCTGGGACGTAGCTGCTCGAGCAGTTTTTTTATTGTTGAGACAGAGCAGGGTTTCAACTGGGTTGTGGCCCATCTATCCCAGGCTTCTATTTTACGTTCACCACATGACCAGCCTAGCTATTTTTTCTTTATGAAAATGGCTAGGGTAGTTTATTTTTCTGAAGAATACTCAATCCAAGCCTACTTATTTTTCTTTGCCCTGCTGGCTACAACTCTTTCAGGAGAGCTGCAAATTGTAAAAGTAATATGAAATGGGCTGTAAATATAAAAGACACACAACAAATTGGCAATTACTTTCAAATTTCTGAATTTCTTCACATTTTCGGATTCCGATTTCACTGGGCTTTAACCTAATTTAAATATATCTTCAAAGTACTTTAAATCTGGCTTGATATTTCGGTATTAAAAATAGTTCGGACCCCACCAAAATATGTGAAATTTTGTTTACATTTTTAACCCTGGCCCTGGCCAACAAAAAAATGGACTGCGATAAATTGCATAAGAACTTGCAATGAGCTATAAATTATTAAAAAAATAAGGAATGGGCTGACTTGTTGGCCTACTAAGTTGACGCATATGCAAGATTTTTTACTTACTATATACGTCAACAAACGATTCTAGCACAAGTGACCGTTGGATGTCAATCCAACGGCCGTCGTGTTTCTTCCATCTCTGATCTTATTGCTCCAGCCGCGAAATCCAGCGCCGGTGGGACCGCCTACTACCGCCACCCATGGCCGGCTGTGCTACCACGCAGGCCTCACTGCCCCTAATATTCCCACCACTGGCAAGGGCATCCCTCTACTCACCCACATCCCTCCACTATTGTGGCTTCGCCGCCTCAAGATCATTCCCTTCATGGGTCTTGCTCTCGTCCATCGCGTTGGTGTTCTCGGCATGGCGTGGTCAACATTGTCAACCAGCAACAAGATTGGAAGAGCTATGTACATGGAGAGGCTGACAGTTGGGACCCACATGGTCCATGGCCGCACGCAAGCAAGTACCTCCTTATTACGCCAAAAAGAGTGAATCTTCCCCATGACAGCTGGGACCCATGAGCTATATCTTGGCACGGAAGGAAGTGCCTCCATATTAAGTGAACAAATGAGTGCTCCGATGATAGCTAGGGCCCACCAGATTTGGAACCTGACTTGTGGATTCTATCACCAGTGACCATTGGATTGTTAGCATCCAACGGTCGTCCTGCTTGTTCAAGCTCTAATTTTCTTGCACCAGCCGTCCAAAACACCGTGTGCTCCTGCCTGCTGTGGCGGGCTGTACTGCCGCGCAGGCCTCACCACCCCCTACTACTCCCATCACTAGCCAGGCCATCCCTCTACTCACCCACCCCCATTGTTATTTCGCGGTGATGGCAGCCTCACACTACAGCCGAACCAGTTAACTCTTGTACTACCCTCTGCGTGTTCCCAAGCTCCTCATCATTCCCTGCCTCACTGTCGTCCACCGCTTGGTTTTGTCCGCACGTCGTGGTCAACGAACAACAACCATCAAAAGAGGACTGTACGCGGTGAGGCTGACAGATGGACCCACCGGCTACATATTCACACGCAAGGAAGTGCCTTCTTATTATGCGCAAAAAAATAAATCCCCCCTATCAGCTCAGACCCACCATTAATATCTTCGCACGCAAAGAAGTGTTTCCTTATCCTGCCTAACAGCCGAGACCCACCCGGTCAAAGCGTACGTAGGGTTGTCATTCTAGTCACAAACGTGTACGTACATACTGGTCCATCGGTCTTTCTGCCACGATGAACCATGGCCCAGTAAGGAGCGGTAGTTATTCAGGCAGTCCCATCTATGTCGTGTACATGTACGTATAGCCACGCTGCAAGAAAGTAAATACGACTAAGTACGTACATACGGGCGGGGTCTCGAACGCATACACGGACGGCGTCATGTTCATCGGCAGCCCTCTGACTGGGTCAGAACAGAGAAACAACGTCGTGTTCATCGGGAGTCAATAGACTGGGTCGGAATGTGTCGTGTTCATTGGGAGCCAACCGGCTTGGACGGAACAAATGAAACAGGGTCTGGTGTACCACGATACGGAGGAAACGGCCTTCTGTTCGATCGGCTATGGTCGAAACGGGATCCTGTTGATCAGGAGGTGTGTGGCGTACCACAAAATGGAGGAAACGAACTTGTGTTGGAGCGCCTACGGTCGAAACCGGGTCCTGTTCATTGGGAGGGGTGTGGCGTACCGCAAAACTGGACTCCACGGGCTACAATTCATCCATCGTCTAATGCTCGCTCCAGCCTCCACGAGCTATTGTTCATCCACCGTCGACTTCCTCCAGCCCCACCTGCTACTGTTCATCCACATCGACTTCCTCTAGCCTCCACCAGCTGATGTTCATCCATGGGGTCCTGTTCATCCAGCCTCCACCGGCTACTGTTCAACCAGCCCTCCACGCGGTCCTGTTCAACCAGCCCTGCACTGGCTACAGTTCAACCAGCCCTCCACGGCGTCCTGTTAATCCACCCCAACCGTCTTAGGTGTGTGTGGAGGCCTCCTCGATCGGGGTCCTGTTCATCCAGCGACAACGACCTCTACTACCACGGTGTCATGTTCATCCAACCCCCACCGGGAACTGTTCATCCAACCCCAATAATGGTCACTGTTCATCAAGATGCAGTGGGTTTGATCGGCTTCAGTTAGTAGCAGCAGCGAAGGAATTGCTTAGGTTCAGTTAACAGCCATGGTTCGATCGCTCGGGTTCAATAACGTAGCTAGTGCAATCGCCAGGGTTTATTAAGCGAACGCCTCGCTCAGGTTCAGTTAGAGCCCAAAACCTCACACACATGCGTGTATGTGTACGAGAGAAACACGCAAACCTCCGTGCATCGCTCAGCCCCGACCACCCACCGTAATAGGTAACTCCCCAAAATTTTCTTCGCTCTCACTTCTATCACGAAAGAATGTCATGTAGGTGCTTCCCCGGCCCGCCTAGGACGAAAAGTCCATTTTTCTGTCATGACTTTTTTCATAGAAGTAGTAGCCGACCACATGTATGATGATACGTGCTTTTGTCAGAATTATCATCATAGAAGTGTCATAAGCATGGCATAATTATTTTTCATTCAGCCCAAAATGTCATGGATGTGTCTTTTTTGTGGTGGGTGTGCACACTCATTTGGCTGATCTCGTCGGCACTATCACTAGGGCTTTGCATGTGTTGCAACTAGCTGCCTCCACTCATCGCCGACTGTGTGATCGGACCTAGCAGTCCGTGATGTCTACTACACAACCTTCTTCTTGTAAACGTTGTTGGGCCTCCAAGTGCAGAGGTTTGTAGGACAGTAGCAAATTTTCCTCAAGTGGATGACCTAAGGTTTATCAATCCGTAGGAGGCGTAGGATGAAGATAGTCTCTCTTAAGCAACCCTGCAACCAAATAACAAAGAGTCTCTTGTGTCCCCAACACACCCAATACAATGGTAAATTGTATAGGTGCACTAGTTCGGAGAAGAGATGGTAATACAAGTGCAATATGGATAGTAGATAATGGTTTTTGTAATCCGAAAATATAAAAACAGCAAGGTAACTAATGATAAAAGTGAGCACAAACGGTATCGCAATGCTAGGAAACAAGGCCTAGGGTTCATACTTTCACTAGTGCAAGTTCTCTCAACAATAATAACATAATTGGATCACATAACTATCCCTCAACATGCAAGAAAGAGTCACTCGAAAGTCACTAATAGCAGAGAACAAACGAAGATATTATGGTAGGGTACGAAACCACCTCAAAGTTATTCTTTCCAATCAATCTGTTGGGCTATTCCTATAGGTGTCACAAACAGCCCTAGAGTTCGTACTAGAATAACACCTTAAGACACAAATCAACCAAAACCCTAATGTCACCTAGATACTCCAATGTCACCTCAAGTATCCATGGGTATGATTATACGATATGCATCACACAATCTCAGATTCATCTATTCAACCAACACATAGAACATCAAACAGTGCCCCAAAGTTTCTACCGGAGAATCACGACGAAAACATGTGCCAACCCCTATGCATAGGTTCATGGGCGGAACCCACAAGTTGATCACCAAAACATTCATCAAGTGAATCACGTGATATCCCATTGTCACCACAGATACGCACGGCAAGACATACATCAAGTGTTCTCAAATCTTTAAAGACTCAATCCGATAAGATAACTTCAAAGGGGAAACTCAATCCATTACAAGAGAGTAGAGGTTGAGAAACATCATAAGATCCAACTATAATAGCAAAGCTCGCGATACATCAAGATCGTACCACCTCAAGAACACGAGAGAGAGAGAGAGAGATCAAACACATAGCTACTGGTACATACCCTCAACCCCGAGGGAGAACTACTCCTCCATGTCATGGAGAGCACTGAGATGATGAAGATGGCCACCGGAGAGGGAATCCCCCTCTGTCAGGGTGCCGGAACGGGTCTAAATTGGTTTTCGGTGGCTACGGATGCTTCTGGCGGTGGAACTCCCGATCTATTCTGCTCCCCGCTCGTTTTAGGGTATATGGGTATATATAGGAGGAAGAAGTGCGTCAGGGAGCCATGAGGGGCCCACGAGGGTGGAGGGCGCGCCCTAGGGGAAGCCGGCGCTGGAGGACCTTTGCATCCTTCTCTGGCCGGCGGAAGCGCTGCCGAGCAACTTCTTTGGTCCGGTGTCCCGTCCGCAAGAAGCCAGCCCCCAAGTGAGGCGCTGGAAGCAGTACACGTGCTTGGAGGGCATCTAGCGGGTGTATGCTTGCAAGAAAGCACACTATCCAGGCCTTGATGTGGCGCTCTTGTCCTCAAGGCCCCCTGAAGGGAAAGACTGGACATCATGCTTTATATACCGATATATATAAAGTGCAATATGGATAGTAGATAATGGTTTTTGTAATCTTAAAAATATAAAAACAGCAAGGCAACTAATGATAAAAGTGAGCACAAATAGTATTGCAATGCTAGGAAACAAGGCCTAGGGTTCATACTTTCACTAGTGCAAGTTCTCTCAACAATAATAACATAATTGGATCACATAACTATCCCTCAACATGCAACAGAGAGTCACTCCAAAGTCACTAATAGCAGAGAGCAAACGAAGAGATTATGGTAGGGTATGAAACCACCTCAAAGTTATTCTTTCCAATCAATCTGTTGGGCTATTCCTATAGGTGTCACAAACAGCCCTAGAGTTCGTACTAGAATAACACCTTAAGACACAAATCAACCAAAACCCTAATGTCACCTAGATACTCCAATGTCACCTCAAGTATCCATGGGTATGATTATATGATATGCATCACACAATCTCAGATTCATCTATTCAACCAACACATAGAACCTCAAACAGTGCCCCAAAGTTTCTACCGGAGAATCACGACGAAAACGTGTGCCAACCCCTATGCATAGGTTCATGGGCGGAACCCGCAACTTGATCACCAAAACATTCATCAAGTGAATCATGTGATATCCCATTGTCACCACAGATACGCATGGCAAGACATACATCAAGTGTTCTCAAATCTTTAAAGACTCAATCCGATAAGATAACTTCAAAGGGGAAACTCAATCCATTACAAGAGAGTAGAGGGGGAGAAACATCATAAGATCCAACTATAATAGCAAAGCTTGCGATACATCAAGATCGTACCACCTCAAGAACACGAGAGAGAGAGAAAGAGAGATCAAACACATAGCTACTGGTACATACCCTCAACCCCGAGGGAGAACTACTCCTCCTCGTCATGGAGAGCACCGAGATGATGAAGATGGCAACCGAAGAGGGATTCCCCCTCCGGCAGGGTGCCGGAACGGGTCTTAATTGGTTTTCGGTGGCTACGGAGGCTTCTGGCGGCGGAACTCCCGATCTATTCTGCTCCCCGCTCGTTTTAGGGTATATGGGTATATATAGGAGGAAGAAGTACGTCAGGGGAGCCACGAGGGGCCCACGAGGGTGGAGGGCGCACCCTAGGGGAAGCCGACGCTTGAGGACCTTTGCATCCATCTCTGGCCGGCGGAAGTGCTGCCGACCAACTTCTTTGGTCCGGTGGCCCGTCCGCAAGAAGCCAGCCCCCAGGTGAGGCGCTGGAAGCGGTAGACGTGCTTGGAGGGCATCCAGCGGGTGTATGCTTGCAAGAAAGCACACTATCCACGCCTTGATGTGGCGCTCTTGTCCTCAGGGCCCCCTGAAGGGAAAGACTGGACATCATGCTTTATATACCGATATATATATATATATATTTATATAGACTCCTATACATGGTTTTAAATAGCAGATAGCGGGTTGGGTTTGCGTAGCGGAATGCGAATAGCGGTTGATATTGCGAACGCTATGTCCATGTAGTCGATTTGTAAAAACACTAGATTATTGTTTTTATTTGTAGATCATTAACAAAAAGTGATGAAATTTAATTTTAGCAATAGCGAACGCTATTGCGCTAGCACTTTTTTGGACGCAAATAGTGGATGCTATCTCCGCTATTTGAAATTGTGCTCCTGTGTGATCGATTTACAGCTGAAAGCAACCAGTCTCATGATGAGGAGCCTCCTACGGTCATCCCCATGGAACTACCTTCATCTCCTACGACACCATATGGACCAATGACAAGAGCTCGAGCAAGGGCTATCGAAAGTAAGGTGAACTCGTTCCTGTTCTAACTACCCCTTTCCACATGTGAGACATGGTTACTACCTCAAGCAGAAACCCTATGTGTGATCAGGTACTTAAAGGGAAGCCACAGATGAGCTAGCGAGGGATACCAAGTGCAAGCTCCAAGAGAAGGAATTGCCAGGAGCCTACAGCCGCCGAACGACCGGCATGGACCGGACGTCCAACACCTGGAGAGTCAACTAGTTCGTCCAAGGCCCAGCTAGCAAAGAATCCAGCGACCGGACGACCGACAAGGGCAGGAAGTCCGACACCTCCTAGCGCCCGGACAACTGAGCCCTTCCAGATGACAAGTGCCACCATCATAGAACCAAACGTCAAAAATGCGGAGCCCACCGGATGACCGGTGCAGCGGACGTCTAACCCCGACTGGATATCTGACATCACCCATCCCGAACCAAAACATCAGGCATCCAACACCGACCGGGCGACCTGACCCTCGCGAGTCACTGAACGTCTGGTAGCTGTCGGACATCCGACGCCTGTCTATGCACAACGTGTTGGGCCGAAGCCCACGTACAAGTTCGCCCCCTAGACTACATATACTCCTTCTCCTCTCTCTTATTAAGGTTAGCATTGGTTTAGCTCATATGAGAGATAGAGCTTTGCTCATCCACTTGATACCTACTCCATTGGAGGCCAAGTCCTCCATCTAGGAGAAGATTCCCCATGTGGATTCAAGCCCTCCAACTAGGAGAAGATACCCTAGTGGATTCAAGACCTCCTCTTGGAGAATAACTGGCTACCAACTCCGACAATTTTGACACGTTTGTTCTTTTAGGACTTGAGTTGCAGTTTCCGTTTCCTAACATGTTCCGGCTACTTAGGGAAGGCTCGACACTGACATCATCGGCGCTCATCTTCGTCACCGACATCGACCACATCATCATCTTGACACCATCCTCCGTAAGCAAGGGATGGTAACCTCGACGACACCTTGGTGTATTCCCTTGCCATTGCATTGTTAACGCCCGAGATAATTTTTGCGTCACTCACATATCGAGACTATCCATCGAGACTTGCCGGCAATGTTACTTGTCCACATTAGTGATCATCGTATCATTGCATATATCATATCATCTTTGTATTCGTATCTTGGTATCATATCTTGTGCGACAGGGTTGTCATCGCATATACGAAATAGCTATCTTGGTTCGTGAAGTTTTGCATAAGTATCCAAAGAAAGAGCTCAAAAGATAAAGAGCCAACACGCTTTTAAGCAAAAGATAAAGATAAGCAAAGAGCTTTTAAGCAAGAACCATAGCATCATACTACATTCATATTGTCATACTCGATCATCTTGGGTCATATCACCGGAACACCATATATATAGTGTACTTGGGATAGAAGTCATTCCATTTTTGCTTTATAGGTAGTGCATAAGTCTCATATCTGCCTATTGTGCAATCGCGCTAGAGTCTCTCTAGAGTTGTGCAACATGAGCATTTCCCATGGTTTCCACATTTTGAGCTAATTTTTGGTTGCATGACCCCATTTATCTTTCTGTGTATGTTCCCGTGTGCCACATTTGTCTATTGGTCTACTTGTTGCATTTGCACATTTGTGAATCTTTTCCAACATTATTGAGTCTTGCTAACTACTCCCTCCGTTCGGAATTACTTGTCTCGAAAATGGATGTATCTAAAACTAAAATACATCTAGACACATCCATTTCTACGACAAGTAATTTCGAACGGAGGGAGTATTGCATAATTTTTTGTCCACCACCCTCACCAAGCTCCATCATCAGCTTTATTTGTGTAGGTGTGAGAAACCGATGAGATCCTGTACCATTTGTGATATTTCCTTCTTACACTACTGTGTGATCATTGATCAATTTTCAACATTGGTTAAGGCACATTTGGTCTACTTCTTTTGATTTTCCTACTATCACTTGTTTGAGATGATGGATAGGCCAGCTACTTCTTTGAATCCACTCTTCATCGAGCATGATGAGGACCCAAACATCTACGTCACCAAGAACCACCTCTTCGGTGCACAACGAGATTTGCATCAATAAAATGAAGCATTGGGTGACCGCATACTCACTACCGACTTGCGACAATTCGAGCAATGTACAAGAGAATACTTCGACACATCGATGACAACTCCCAAGGAAGACATATGACCCATGATGGTCAATCGCTCTTCTAGATCTTCGTCATATTCAAGATAGAGCCACTCAAGTGGACATTCTTCGCAATCTTCTTCGGATGCAAGTCATCCTCGAGCTCGTTCACAACGTCGCCAAGACCACGAAGTTTATCAAGCTCCACAAAATCCATTACATGGAAATGGGTTACAAGCTCTCCTACATGAACATGACCGCCTACGGTGACAAGCTAATGATCCTCTGGTACAAGATCAAGCTCCAATAAGCCAAGATCAACAAGAACAATAAGATGGCCATGCCCTTCAACAAGAACAACATCGTCGTGACAAACGAAACCTTGAAGCCCAACGTGCTCAACATGAAGCTACACTATCTGTCGACGAGTGCAACCGCCAAGCATGACTTCAACATGAGGCGCTCTGACAAGTGCGACAATAAGAAGCCGCACGCCTTGAGGAGGGCCAAGAAATGAGGAACCACGCAAGAATTCTACAACCTCAACAACAAAACTGTCAAGCGGAGCATGAGGAGCAAGCGGCTCAAGATCCTCCTCCATGCCAAGAGTATGATCACCATCGACCCCAACACAATGACGAGCAATGCTACAGCAAGCTCAAGTTCACCATGCCTATGTTCTCTAGAAGCAACAACCCCTAAGACTACCTTTCATGGGCATTTCAAGTTGATAAGATCTTTCGCTTGCACAACTATGAGGAAGAGAAGAAGATCGCCATGGCATCTCTTGAGTTCCAAGACTATGTCCTCATCTGGTGGGAGCAAGTCATTGAGCGCCAAGCTGCAAGAGGTGACCCACCCATCACAACATGGAATCAAAAAGGATGTGATGCGAGCGCACTTTGTCCGCACGTACTATAGCCGCGACCTCTTCAAGAGGTTGGAACTTGTCAAGCAAGGCACAACGTCAATTGAAGATTACTACAAGGAAATGGAGATTGCCAAGATTCGAGCAAATGTCATGGAAGATGAAGAGCAAATCATGTCACGTTTCTTGAATGGCCTCAACCACCCTATCATGAAGATCGCCGACTTCCAACCTTACTCCAACCTCATCGAGCTAGTGCACCTAGCGACAAAGGTGGAGTGAGAAGTGTACAATGACTACAAGTGTGCGAAGTACTCTTCCAAGACATACGGCTCCTATAACCAAGCTTCAATAACTGCACCACCTTCTACATCAACCAAACCTTATACAAGCAACGACCACAAGTCAAGTTACAAGAAAACTTCGACATCCTCATGTCTTCCCCCTACAACAAGCAACTTCAAGCCAAGAGCTTCATCATCTACAACTCCACTGGATGAGACCATCAAGAAAAGTTCCATCAAATGCTTCACATGTCAAGCTTCACATGTCAAAGCCGAGGCCACAAGACATTTGAGTGCCCCACTTAGCGCACCATGATCTCCAACGGTGATGGCACTTACGAGTCCATGAGTGAAGAAGAAATGGAAGCGCTTGAGCACGTGGCCATGCACCGACCCGTGATTGAAGATGAAGATGACCAAGTCTTTTGTGATAATGATTCGAGCCCCACTCTCATTGTCTCAAAGGTCTTGACACTTCAATATCAACAAGACGAAGACCAAAGATGCCATATCATCCAGACCAACAAAGACATCAATGGAAGCTCCATGAAGGTCATCATCATCGGAGGAAGTTGCCACAACTTGGCAAGTGAAGAGCTATGTTCCAAGCTACAATTGGTTAAGATGAAGCACCCTCCCCCTACAAGGTCCAATGCCTTAGTTTCCCCAGCACCATTCAAATGGAGAAAACCGTGCAAGTCTCCTTTCGGATTGGCGCATACGAACACACCTTGGAGTCTGATGTGGTTCCTATGTCCGTTTACCATCTCCTACTTGGACGACCTTGGAAATTCGACCACGGCATCATCCACAATGGAAGAACCAATCACTATATCTTCAAGATGGAAGGGAAGGAGTATGTGCTATGACCTATATCACCAAGCCAAGTGGTCATCGACAAGAAAGAAACCACCCATCATGTAGAGAATAGTGAGGGAGTGAACCACAAAAGAGAGTGAGCACCACAAGCCAAGAAAAACTTAGTGATATTCGCTACAAAAAGTGAGATGAGCGAAGTGTGTGAGAACCCATCAAGTGTCATGCACTATGTCCGATTGTGCAAGGACGAGGGAACTAAAATTAACACCACTCACCATCTACCTTTAGTGTTATCTTCTCTATTGTAGGAATTCAAAGACGTATTCCTCGATGAGCTACCTCCAGGTCTACCTCCACTACGCTGCATCAAACACCGAATCGACCTCTTTCCTGGTGCACCGTTAACAAACAAGGCACCCTACCGTGTCAACCCCGAAGAAACCAAAGAAATCCAAAGCCAAGTACAACAACTAATTGACAGTGGGCATGTATGAGCTTAAGCCCTTGTGTCGTAACGGTTATTCTTATGCCTAATAGAGATGGTAGTTTTCGCATGTGTTCCTATTGTCATCCTATCAATGCTATCACGCTTTGTTATCGTTACCCCATTCCACGCCTTGATGATATGCTAGATGAGCTTAGCGGATTCACTATTTTCTCTAAAATTGATCTTAAAAGTGGCTATTACCAAATCCGCATTCAAGAAGTTGATCAATGGAAAACCACGTTCAAAACCAAGTTTGGCTTATATGATAGAGGCGAAGCTGTCCCGATGTCTCGATGAGATGGTGTCTATCGTTTTTGGTGGAGTAGACTTTGACGATCTGACTACGAACGTGCGAGGACGTCGCGCCTTAGAAAGCGCTAAACCAACTCCGAGAGGTTATTGACCATGCCGGAGCACGATCAAGCTCACCACGAAGGTCTATTTCCTGCAAGAAAACAAAGAACAAGCAAGAAACTCAAATTGCAATATGGATATTGTGAATAAAAGAGGAAAGCTTTATTGATCAAGTGGGGTTCTATGACGTCTTGGTCTAGTCATTGAACACAAATGAAGTAGACGAAGTTGAGGCTATGGCGAACTTTTAATCTAAACAAAACAAAAAGTCTAAACGACGCCCTAAGGGCTATATATATTGAGGAGCAGGGGAATTTCGTGGCCCATTTTAGGAGGGGTCTGAAACCAACCCTAACTTTGTTTCCCCACACACACGGACTCTAAAAACAGCCTATATTTAAGTATTTCAAAATTACATGGGCCTGGCCCAAAAATAAGGTGGCGCAACACCTAAAATTTGCTATGGGCCAAATTTATGAAGGGGCATCTTGTATATTTCGTCCATGTCCTTGTAGGTCATCATGGAGGCTTCAAAGTGCTCAAATATGCACTAGATACGCCATTCTGGAAACGTTCACGTGCGCCTTCATCTCCATGCTTGATCCTGCTCCAGCGTTCATCCCTGTTGTCCATGCTAAGCCCTTCATTAGTAATGAACACAAATGTATCCAATTTAGGCACAATCATATTCTCATGAACATTAGAATTGCCACCAAGAAACGAAAGTACCTGGTAATTCAATTGGCGTGCACAAGCTCTAGAAATTGGTCCCATATGTATAGCAGCAGGGGCTATGGGTGTAACAATGGTATTGATGTCCTCATCATCCTCCCCTTCTTGAAATAAAGTCGTCCTCGATGGAAGCTCATCTTCCTCACCCAAATAAGGCTTCAAATCTGCAATGTTAAAAGTGGGACTAACCCCAAAATCTGCAGGCAGCTCAAGTTTATATGCATTATCATTTATTTTCTCTAACACCTTAAAAGGACCACCAGCACGTGGCATTAGCTTTGATTTGGGCAAATCATGAAATCTATCCTTACGCAAATGTAACCAAACAAGATCTCCAGGTGCAAACACTACACGTTTTCTACCCTTATCTCCAGCAAGTTTATATTTAGCATTCATATGCTTAATGTTCTCCTTACTTAACTAATGCATTTTAAGATCAATTCAGCATGTTGTTTAGCCTCAAAATTAACCTTCTTCGAAGGTGCATCAAAATCAATAGGTGCACAAGATAGGAAACCATATACATTTTCAAAAGGGCACATCTTAGTAGTAGAATGCACTGAACAATTGCAAGAAAATTCAATATGAGGCAAGCATTCTTCCCATATTTTCTTGTTATTCTTCAAAATAGCCCTAAGAATAGTAGACAATGTTCTATTGACTACTTC
The DNA here is from genome assembly GCF_002162155.2 of Triticum dicoccoides. Taxonomy (NCBI): domain Eukaryota; kingdom Viridiplantae; phylum Streptophyta; class Magnoliopsida; order Poales; family Poaceae; genus Triticum; species Triticum dicoccoides. The sequence continues at coordinate 263,959,704 of NC_041384.1, forward strand.
AGTTTGTCCATCACTTTGGGGTGACAAGTAGTACTAAAAAGCAGTTTAGTCCCCAAATTAGCCCATAAACATCTCCAAAAGTGGCTAAGAAATTTAGTATCACAAGATGAAATAATAGTATTTGGCACACCATGCAAGTGAATAATTTCACGAAAGAACAAATCAGCAACATCATTGCTTTTATGACATGGTATGAAGTGTGCCATTTTCAAAAATCTATCCACGACAACCAATATGCTATCCCTCCGCTTCTCTATTCGAGGTAATCCTAAAATAAAATCCATAGATATGTCCTACTAAGAAACACTAGGTATAGGCAAAGGCATATATAAACCATGAGGACTGAGTCATGACTTAGCTTTTGACATGTAGTGCAGCGAGCAAGAAAACGCTCAACATCCCGTCTCATCTTTGGACAAAAGAAATGTGTAGCAAATATATCCTCTGTCTTCTTCATGCCAAATGTCCCATTAATCCTCCTCGATGCGCCTCTTGCAACAACAAAAGACGAACGGAGCTAGTTGGAATGCATAGCTTGTTAGCACAAAACACAGAGCCTTCATTAACGATGAACTTGGTCCATGTTTTCCATTCTTTACAATTTTGCAATACATCTTTAAATTCAGCATCATGCACATATTGATCTTTTATGGTCGCCAAACCAAATATTTTAAAGTCAAGTTGTGAAAGCATAGTATAACGACGAGACAATGCAACAGCAGTAACATTTTCTTTACCCTTCCTATGTTTAATGACATAAGGGAAAGTCTCAATGTATTCAACCCATTTAGCATGTCTATGGTTCAGTTTTGGTTGACTTTTATTGTTTTTCGAAAATTCATGATCAGAATGTATAAGAAATTCTTTGGGCCATAAATAATGTTGACATGTTTCTAAGGTCCGAACAAGAGCATATAATTCTTTATAATAAGTAGAATAATTCAGACTAGGCCCACTCAATTTTTCATAAAAGTATGCAACAGGTTTGCCATCTTGTAATAACACACCTCCTAATCCAATTCCACTAGCATCACATTCAAGCTCGAAAGTCTTATTAAAATCAGGAAGTTGGAGTAAAGGAGCATACGTCAACTTATCTTTCAATACCATGAAGGCTTCTTCCTGTGCGGTACCCCAAACAAAAGGCACGCCTTTCTTTGTAAGCTCATTGAGAGGTGCAGCAATGGTGCTAAAATCTCTCACAAAACGCCTATAGAAACCAGCGAGTCCTAGAAAACTCGTCACTTGTGTGACCATTTTGGGCTACGGCCAACTCTCAAAATCTTCAATCTTGGCTTTATCAAATTCAATTCCATGTGGAGTAACATAGCCAAGAAAAGATATTCGGTCCGTGCAAAATGTGCACTTCCCAAGGTTACCAAAGAAATGTGCATCATGTAGAGCAACAAAAACATCTCTTAAATGTTCCAAATGTTCTTCCAAAGATTTGCTATAAATTAGTATATCATCAAAATAGACTACCACAAATCATCCAATGAAAGGACGTAAAACTTCGTTCATTAATCTCACGAAAGTACTAGGTGCATTAGTTAACCCAAAAGGCATGACTAACCACTCATATAAACAAACTTAGTTTTAAATGTTGTTTTCCATTCATCTCCCAATTTTATACGAAATTGATGGTATCCACTATGCATATCAACTTTGGAGAATATTGTAGAGCCACTCAATTCATCAAGCATATCATCTAGCCTAGGAATAGGATGACGATAACAAACAGTAATATTATTAATGCCTCTACAATCAACACACATACGCGACGTACCACCCTTTTTTGGCACTAGCATAATAGGAACAACACAATGACTAAAAGTTTCACGTATATAACCTTTGTCGAGCATCTCCTGTACTTGACGCTTAATCTCCTTTGTCTCCTCTAGATTGGTACGATATGGCACTCGGTTTGGTAGCGAAGCACCGGGAATTAAGTCAATCTAATGCTCAATCCCGCGAATAGGTGGTAATCCCGGTGGCACGTTGTGTGGAAAGACGTCAGCTAACTCCTGCAAAATATTAGTGACAATAGGAGGCAAAGAGGAAGGCACGCCCTCGAATGAAAATAATGCCTCTTTGCACACAAAAGCATAGCAAACAGATTTGCTGAAATCTAGATCATCAATATCAGATTTGGTGGCAAGCAAACATGCGCTTTTCAATGAAATTTTAGAATCAATACTAGATGGTTTATTATTAGGATTCATTTGTTGCTCAAATTCTTTTGCCACAATCTGATTTTCGCTCTTTTTTCCTCCTGTTTTGCTTTATTAGCTCTATTAATATCATCTTTCAAAATGGAATCAGGAGTCATAGGAAGCAAAGTAATATGTTTATGAACATGAGTATACTTATTGTTTCTACCGTGGTGTACATGATTTTTATCAAATTGTCATGGTCTACCAAGTAATAAGGAACATGGTTGCATGGGTACCACATCACAATGAACATAATCAACATATGTAGAGATACTAAAACGCACACGAATAGTATGTGTTACCTTAACCTTGCCGTTGTTGTTGAACCATTAGATGTTGTAAGGATGTGGATGTGGTCTTGCGGTGAGAGATAGCTTCTCGACCACATCCATGCTAGCCTAGTTGTTGCACCTCCCTCCATCTATGATGACGTAAACAGAACGTTCATGCACAACTCCCTTTGTATGGAACAAATTATGCCTCTGATTTTGCTCAGCTTGTGTGACCTTCACACTCCAGACACGTTGAGCAGCTAAACTTTCATACCTGTCAGCATCTTCAGTAGCCATGTATTGTGTCTCATGATCAGAATCATCTCCACCGTGTTCTTCACTTTTAATAAGAGCCAAAGTCCCCTCATCATAGTCACTAGCAGACTCATACCCTCCATCCTCAGTAGCAATCATAACACGCAGAGATTGGCATTCTCTCGCATAATGACCTCTACCCTTACAACAACGATGAATAATATCATGTGTGTGCCTTGTTGATGCCATGGATGAAGAAGAGCTCTAGGCATGCCCAGAAGGTGTACTCCTAGCAGATGGTGGTGGTGGTGCCTGTTTTCTTGTATCTCGGTTGGAATTGGCGAATGAAGTCAGTGGTGGTGTTGTAGGACATGTGGGAGTAGAGGATGTACGTGGTGTCCATGATGAAGATCGACCTGCAAAAAAATTAGTTTGTGCCAATGCCCGTCGATCGTGCACTTCACATTCAAGTTTGCAAGCAAGATGGAATAAATGAGTGATATTACTATACTCCTTATACTCCAAAATGGTCTGAATCTCTTTATTTAATCTGCCCATAAAACGTGCAAGCATAGCTTCATCATCCTCAGCAATATCACATCTAATCATGCTAGTTTGTAATTCCTGATAATATTTTTCTACAAAAAAATTCTTTCTCTTCAACGCTGCAATTTTTGAAGTAATTCACGTTGATAATATGGTGGAACCCAATGAGTATGCCTAGCAGTTTTCAAAGCAGCCCAAGTAGCTGGAATAGGACATAATTTACGATGTTTAGACCACCAAACACATGCAAAACTAGTGAAAGCACAAACAGTAGCAGGAACATGTCCCTCCTCGGGATATTGTAAACATGTAAAACGTTATTCAGTTCCTAAATCCCAAGTTATATATATATCAGGAACATATCTACCCTCAAATGATGGAATAATCAATTTTAGTTTAGGAAGACGGCCATGATCTCATACCTCAGGTGGTGGCGCAGCCATACTGTTGCTATGATATACATGAGGCAGACTTGGTGGTGGTGCTGGTCGTTGCACGTAGTTCTGATTTTGATCAACCTCATCCTCATAATAGTCCTCAACCTCTGAAGTAGCAGCAAGAGCTACAGAAGCATCAACAGTAGTAGCAGCAGCACAAGAAGTTTGTCCTGGCTCAAGAGGAACACGTTGCGCTCATCCTGCTGGATCATGACCTGGAGGTGGTTGTTGATGTTGTTGCAATGGTGCAATAGAGGCGGCTGGTGGTTTTGGTAGACGTGCTAGCACTTCATCAAACTTGGTGTCCAACTTGGTGTCAATTGTCTTCTCAATGTCATTAATCCTCTCTAGAGCCTTTCCAAAGCTGGCTATCACGTCTTCCACTTGTTGACCCACCATTTTTTGAAATTTATCATGAAGCTCCTTCTTCGTCATGTTCTCCCAGTCAATCTCGTCGGCCTGTGATCCTGTCATGGTTAGCAGCAATAGAAACACACAAGAATATGATCCTACAAACTACTAGAAAGTGGTGGTGGTGGGGTGTCACCCATTCGTCAAGCAAATCTCAAATTCTTACCAGTTCATACCCAGCAGTAGGCAGTGATCAGCAACTGTTGTTGCCAAAACATTCAACGCTTGGATAGAGCGATTGCCAGGGAGAGTCAAACGCACGACGTAGATATTTGTGGAGATGGGATGGCTTATAAGATGGTAGCAAAAAGGTCAGCAATAATCTATTCAGAGATGCAAAGATAAATGCTCAATGATGGTACTGTGCTGGTCCTAGGCTAGACCGTGCCACAGACGTGAGCCTAGAACACTAACAAAATCATGGTGCAGCACAGAAACAGGGAAAAAGCACACTCTGAAAAAAATTGCTCTTTTTTGCGCTCTTCTATTTTTTGCGCTCCTTTTTTTTGCAGAAAATCACTATAATGGCGAGTGTCTCAAAACTCTTCCCAAGTCAAAATAACATGATATGCATGAAATTTTTTTGACTATTTTTTAGAAATCAGGGTAGCGACGACCAAAGAGTGCGATAATCAGTATGATGGCACGTGGATCAAAAGACTGAGAAAAGACTAAAAACAGGATAGAGAAAAATATTTTCACCAGCCGAAATTTTGGTCTAAACCTGCTCGTGGGTCTCGAGCCTCTGTTTTTTTGGCTTTTTCGTGGAATGATGTATGAAGAATAGACTCCATCTAAACTACGAAAAACTATAAAATCTCACCGAGAAACCAGGAATTTTGAAACCACTTGATAAAGGCGAAGCTGTCTTGATGTTTCGATGAGATGGTGGCTATCATTTTTGGCTGAGTAGACTTTGACAATCCGACTACGAACGTGCGAGGACGTCGCGCCTTAGCAATTGCTAAACCAAATCTGGGAGGTTATTGACCACGCCGGAGCACGATCAACTAGGCCACAAAGGTCTATTTCCTACAAGCAAATGAAGAACAAGTAAGAAACTGAAATTGCAATCTGGATATTGCAAATAAAAGAGGAAAGCTTTACTGATCTAGTGGGGTTCTGTGACGTCTTAGTCTGGTCATTGAACACAAACAAAGTATGCAAAGTTGCAGCTATGGCGAAATTTTAAGCTGAAAAAACGTAAAGTCTAAACGATGGCCTAAGGGTTGTATATATGGAGGAGTAGGGGTGAATTTCGTGGCCCATTGTAGGAGGGGTCCGCAACCAACCCTAACTTTGTTTCCCCACACATACGGACTATGAAAACAGCCTATATTTAAGTATTTCGAAATTACATGGGCCTGGCCCAAAAATAAGGTGGCGCGGCACCTAAAATAAGCTATGGATGAAAGTTATGTAGGGGCATCTTGTATATTTAATCCATGTCCTTGTAGGTCATCGCGGAGGCTTCAAAGCGCTCAAATGTGCACTAGATACGCCATTCTGGATCCCTTCGCGCCTGCCTTCATCTCCATGCTTGATCCTGCTAGGCCCTTCTTTAGTAATCAACACATATGTAACCAATTGAGGCAGCATCATATTGTCATGAACATTATAATTGTCACCAAGAAATGAAAGTACCTGGTAATTCAATTCGCATGCGCGAGCTCTAGTAATTGGTCCCGTATATATAGTAGCAGGGGCTGTGGGTGTAACAATGGTATTGATCCTCATCATTGTATGAATGGTTGGTCATGCCTATGGGCTTATCCGAAGCACCCGACACTTTTATGCCTATGATGAATTATGTTCTTCGCCCTTACATTGGCGTATTTCTTGTGGTCTACTTTGATTATATTCTTGTGTTTAGCATGTCTCTAGAAGATCATGTCACCCATCTTAGAACCGTTTTGCAAACTCTAAGAAAAGAGCGCCTTTATGCTAATATGGACAAATGACTTTTTGGTGTTGATAAGCTTGTTTTCTTGGGTTTTGTTGTGTCATCTAAGGGTGTTCATGTAGATGAAGCTAAAATAGATGCTATTAAAAGTTGGCCACTACCATCCAACTTGCAACAAGTGTGTAGTTTCCTTGGCTTAGCCGGTTTCTATCGTAGATTCATTAAGGACTTTAGCACTATTGCATACATTTTGCATGCCTTGAGTAAGAAGAATGCACCATTTGTTTGGGGAACATGCCAAGATACCGCATTTCACGAGCTTAAGACATTGCTTACCCATGCTCCGTTCCTTGCCTTGACCAATTTTGACAAAACTTTTTATGTTCATTGTGATGCTAGTGGCAATGGTATAGGAGGTGTGTTAATGCAAGAGAAGTGCCCCATATCTTACTTCAGTGAAGAACTTCCGGCGTGCAACTAAATTATCTGATCTACGACAAAGAGTTGTATGCTTCGGTTTGAGTATTCCATGTGTGGGAACATTATCTTCATCCTCATCAATTTGTCATTCATATCGACCATGAAACTCTCAAGTATCTTAAGGGTCAAACCAAGTTGAATAGACACCACGCCAAATGAAAATCTTATTGACGATGAAGCTGTGTTTAGAGCGTTGACCGATATCAACTGGGCTATGCCTAACATCCAGCTGATGGATAAGCAAGGAGGCGAAGATGAGGAAGAGGCGCCAGAAGATCCCGAGCCTTCAACCCACCAACCATAAGCCGGTATACATATCAGAAGAATTTGCTGTATTGATAACTTTGATGACCGCTTAATCTGGTTGGGCCATCAGATGCCTTGTAATAGGCTAGCTTAAACTCTTGACCTACTATGCCTTCACGCATATTTTACTTTGGATGACACTTTTGATCTGCCAATTGAAGATCTGCCACTCAGCAATTTGAATATGTTTTTGTATACAAACAAATCACAAATGTCCTGACGGCTTACCGCGGGACGGGTCATAATGCCCAATAAATAATCACTCGAAACTAACATAGCTTATAACCAGGGCTGGCCTTAATTTAAAATATATCATACCTTTGGTATTTGATTATGCTGTCAGCTTATCATACCAATGCAGTAAGGGTGATAACAAAAAATTTGAACACGGAATGTTCTTTCTCCATTGTTATATATGGTCGGCTTATAATATCATAAACCAGAAGGGGTAATATCCCAAACCTTAGAGCACAATGTTTCTAAGGAATTTTTTAACATCGTGACGTGCTAGCGACTTATAGTCCAAAGTCGGGCCGGGTTAATAAACACCGGATATTTTCTTATCATATACTGGTCGACTTATAGTCAAAAACTAGGTTGAGTTAATAAACACCAGTGAATTGTAATCATAAATCATTATAAGCATCATTAGATAAACCTCCAAAAATCTTTGAAATAAAACCAAACAAAAAACAAGGCTGTCATAGGCCGCCGAGCCTAAATCTCAAGTGCTTTCACGGGCCGTACAACCATTGAGTTAAACCTTTATACAAACCTTGTAAGCCGGACCTCACATAACCAATCGTCGTTTTAACTTTGATAAGTTCAGGGTCTGCATGAGATTGACTTGTCAAAAGTACGGCGGGTCATTCCAGGATTACCTGGGCGGAGTGGCAGACTTAAAAAGGTAGGATAACCCGGGGTTTTAGGTGAATACACCTGGCTTCCAAGCCTGGCTTTTAAGCCTATTACAGGGGTCATAAAAACTCTTGTCCTTTAGAACAAAGGCCCCCAAGCAAAATTTTTGAGTTGTGCTCAATGGGCGCCTATGTTTGAGTTGTGCTTTTGCAACAGACTCTCTTTGGTCCCTTTAACCTGGGTAGCAAGCCCCCAAGTTTAT
>NC_041384.1:263968287-263978477 GCF_002162155.2 Triticum dicoccoides
ATGGCCTATAAACCGGATCAAAGGGTAATCGTAACTTTGCTTATAAAGCGGAAGCCCTCAAGTGACCAAAACCTCGTTATTTAAAGAGAAAACGACAGAGGCCCTGCTTTAACAGGGATGCCAATTTTATTATATTGATCATAATATATACATTGTCAAAATATGTACATCATAAGAGCATGTGGTTCAGGTGTAGTAAGGCCGAAGATGAGAAATATTCCACGGCCGGAGGGTCTCCTCCTCCGACTTACGTGAGTCTTTGTGCTCTCGAACATCGATAAGGTAGTAGGACCCATTGTGGAGATTCTTACTAACCACAAAAGGTCCTTCCCGAGGTGGGGATAACTTGTGCATATCAGTTTGATCCTGGATAAGCCGGAGCACCAGATCACCTTCTTGAAAAGTTCTGGTTTTAACCTGGCGGCTGTAATAACGGGGAAGATCTTGCTGGTAGATCGCCGAACGAGCCGCCATGAGGTCACACTCCTCATCTAACAGGTCAAGTGCTTCCTGACGTGCCTTTTCATTGTCAGCTTCAACATAAGCCTCCACACGCGGTGAGTCATGACGGATGTCACTAGGGAGAACCGCCTCTGCTCTGTAAACCATGAAGAAGGGTGTGTAACCCGTAGATCTGTTGGGGTGGTATTAATGCTCCATAACACGGAAGGTAACTCCTCCACCCAACAACTCGGCGTCCTTTGTAGGGGAACCATAAGCGGGGGCTTGATGCCTCTCGGGATCTCTTGATTGGCTCTCTCAGCTTAACCATTAGATTGTGGGTGATCCACTGACGACACTCCAAGCCGGATATGCTCACGATGACAAAATTCTTTCATAGCACCCTTGGACAGATTAGTGCCGTTATCAGTTATGATATTGTGCGGAAAGCCAAAACAGAAAATCACCTTTTTAATGAACTGAACCACCATCGCGGCATCACATTTACTGATCGGCTCTGCCTCAACCCACTTTGTAAATTTGTCAACCGCCACCAAGAGGTGTGTTTTCTTATCCTTGGACCTTTTGAAGGGTCCGGCCATATCTAGCCCCCAGACTGCAAACGGCCAAGTAATTGGAATCATCCTCGATTCTTGAGCCAGCACATCGGCTCCTCATGAAAATTTCTGACATCCATCACACCTACTGACCACGTCTTCAACATGAACATGAGCCGTCAGCCAATAAAATCCATGATGAAAAGATTTAGCCACGAGAGACTTCGAACTAGCATGATGATCATAGTCTCCTTCATGAATCTCACGAAGGATCTCACGGCCCTCTTCTAGAGACACAAAACGTTGAAAGGCCCCTGTAACACTACAGTGATGTAGCTCTCCATTGACAATTGTCATTGACTTAGACCGCCGGGTCATATAAGACAAATAAGGGATTGTCCAATCCGGGATAGCATGAATAGCCGCCACCAATTGTGCTTCTGGGTCAGAAATATCAAGATCCTCCTTTGTAAGCAACTTGACTGAGGGGTTATATAAAATATCCAAGAAAGTATTGGGTGGCCGGCTTAAAGCGTCAGCCGCCTTGTTCTTCCTTCGATCAATATGCTCAACCTGATAACCCTTGAAATGACCTGCAATAGCATCAACCTCTCATCGATAAGCCGCCATGAGAGGATCCTTAGAATCCCAACTGCCAGAAACTTGTTGAGCCACCATGTCTGAGTCACCAAAGCACCTCACCTGGCTTAGGTTCATCTCCCTAGCCATTCGAAGACCATGGAGCAGGGCCTCATATTCAGTTGCATTGTTAGTGCAAGGGAACATCAAATGGAGAACATAACAAAATTTATCACCTCGAGGGGAAGCTAGCACAACTCCAGCCCCCGAGCCCTCCAATTGCCTGGACCCATCAAAGTGAATAGTCCAGTATGTGCTATCTAGCTTTTCCTCAGGCATCTGTAGCTCTGTCCAGTCATTGATGAAATCCACCGATGCTTGAGACTTGATGGCCGTGCCAGGCATATACTTCAAACCACAAGGTCCATGCTCAATACCCCACTTGGCTATCTGACCTGTAGCTTCTCTGTTCTGGATAATATCCCCTAAGGGAGCAGAACTTACCACAATGATAGGATGGCCCAAAAAATACTGCTAAAGCTTCCGACTGGCCATGAACACCCCATATAGAAGCTTCTGCCAGTGCGGATATCTCTGCACGGACTCGATAAGCACCTCACTGATGTAGTAAACCGGCCTTTGAACCGAATATTCCTTGCCCGCCTCCTCCGTTCCACCACAATGGTTACGCTGACAGGCCGGGCATTAGCAGCCACATATAACAACATCGGCTCCTTATCAATAGGGGCCGCAAGAACAGGCGCCTCAACCAGCTGTTTCTTCAAGTCCTCAAATGCTGCATTAGCGGCATCGCTCCAGACAAAATTATCCATCCTTTTCATCATCTGATATGGAGGAATAGCCTTCTCTCCTAACCGGCTTATGAACCGGCTTAAAGCCGCAATGCGACCCGCCAAACGTTGAACATCATTGATACACGCCGTCTTAGCTAAAGAAGTGATGGCTTGGATATTCTCTGGATTAGCTTCAATGCCGCTGTTAGAAACCATAAAGCCCAAGAGCTTGCCTGCCGGCACACCAAAAACGCACTTAGCCGGCATAAGCATCATCTTATAAACCCGGAGGTTATCGAAGGTTTCCTTCAAGTCTTCTATCAAGGTCTCCTTCTTTCTGGATTTCACTACAATATCATCCACATAAACATTAACATTGCGCCCAATCTGATTATGAAGACAATTCTGCACACATCGCTGGTAAGTCGCCTGGGCACTCTTGAGCCCAAAATGCATTGACACATAGCAGAAGGCTCCAAAGGGAGTTATAAAAGCTGTCTTCTCCTGGTCCTTAACTGCCATCTTGATCTGATGATACCTAGAATAAGCATCCAAAAAACTCAAACACTCACAACCCGCCCTAGCATCAATAATCTGATCAATACGAGGGAGAGCAAAAGGATCAGCTGGACAAGCTTTGTTTCAATCTGTGTAGTCCACACACATACACCAGGTGTCGTTCTTCTTGAGTACCAGCACCGGGTTAGACGACCATTCCGGATGAAAAACTTTAACAATAAACCCATCCGCCAAGAGCCAGGCTACCTCTTCACCAGTGGCCTTATGCCTCTCTTCGTTAAAGCGATGAAGAAACTACTTGACCAGCTTAAACTTGGGATCAATATTAAGATTGTGCTTAGGGAGTTCCCTCGGTACACCCAACATGTCAAAAGGTTTCCATGCAAAGATGTCTTGGTTCTCACAGATGATCTCGATGAGCGCGCTTTCCAATTTCGCATCCAGATTACCACTGATGCTGAACTGCTTGGATGAATCGCCAGGAACAAAATCAACTAGCTTGGTGTCATCTGCCGACTTAAACTTCAACACCAGGTCGTGCTCCGTAGTTGGCTTTTTCAAGGACGTCATGTCTGCCGGGACAACATTATCTCTATAAAATTTCAACTCCTCTGTTGCACAAACTGACTCAGCCAGGCTGCATCACCCTCCTTGCACTCTAAAGTGATCTTCCGTCTCCTGTGAATAGTGATGGTTCCCTTGTGACCCGGCATCTTGAGTTGTAGGTAAACATAACAAGGCCTGGCCATGAACTTAGCATAAACCGGTCGTCCAGACAGAGCATGATAAGGGCTCTTGATTTTCACCACTTCAAAGGTTAATGTCTCCAACCTAGAGTCATGATCGTCTCCAAAAGCAACTTCCAGAGCTTAATAAAGGATATTGATGCTACCCCTCCATCCATGAGTACTATGGTGAACTTATACCCTCCGACCTGTGGTGCGACCACCAACGCCGGGTAACCCAGATTATCAACCCGGGGCGGGTGGTCTTCTCTACTCCACACAATGGGCTGCTCAGACCAACGCAAGTAACAGGGAATTACCGGTTCAATGGCGTTTACTGCCCTCTTATGAAGCTTCTGATCCCGTTTGCACAAAGTTCTGGTGAAGATGTGGTATAGCCCAGTATTCAACTGCTTTGGGTTACTCTGATTCCTGGTATAGCTGTTGATTCCCCTGACTAACTGTTGATGGTAGCCACCCTGGTTGCCTTGACTGCCATGGAATCCAGAGCTAGAACCGCCACCGCCGTAACCCGGTCCATGAGAGCCAGATCCTGAGCCATCACCCGGCCCATGATTATCTTGAAAAAGATTGGAATTTTTGTATTCCTTCATGATGAAGCAATCCTTCCACAGGTGGCCAGACGGTCTTTCTCGTGTACCATGCCTTCGGCAGGGCTGATTCAACATCTGCTCAAGATTAAAGAATGATCCTCCAGTCCGTGGGGGCGGTTTACCCTTACGACGCTGACCATTATTTTGCGTATTGGTGTTAGCCACAAAGTCCAAACTATTATCAGCTTTGCACTTACCGTTGCTTCCCTGATTCGTTGGGTTATGCTGCTTCCCTCTGGTGCTACTGCTCTTCTTTCCCTTTCCTGGCATTTCATCATTAGACTCGGGGTCCTTGGTACCATTAGAGTCAGTGTACTTAACCAGAGCCGCCATGAGCGTCCCCATGTCATTGCAGTAGCGTTTGAGCCGCCTTAATTTCTGCTTCAGGGGCGTGAAACGACAATTGTTCTCCAACATTAAGACTGTTGAATCAGTATTGATGTGATCTGATGAGTGCAGGATTGTCGAGACCCGGCGCACCCAATGGGTTGTCGACTCGCCTTCCTCTTATACACAGGAGGCTAAATCCACAATTGACATGGGCTGCTTGCATGTATCTTTAAAATTCTGGATAAACCAGACTTTTAACTCAGCCCATGACCCAATGGAGTTGGCTGGTAACCCTTTCAACCAAGTACGAGTTGTCCCTTCCAACATCATGGTGAAGTATTAAGCACATGCAGCGTCTTCAACATCTAGTAGTTCCATTGCCATTTCATAACTCTCAACCCAAGTTTCAGGTGGTAAGTCGGCAGTGTAGTTGGGTAACTTACGGGGACCGTTGAAATCTTTGGGTAAGCGTACATTACGCAGAGCTAGCACCAAACACGGCACACCCAAAGTCATGAAAGTCACACCTATCTCCACCGAAGTTGTCAGATGAACCGGGGAAGGTTGACGACCTGCATACTGAGCCGCCAGCTCAGCCTCCCGACGTGCTCTTCCTTGATCCACTATGTTCTGGGCATTAACCCCACCACTTGCCGGGTTATGTCCACGGGGCAAGTTACGGTTCTGCCCGCTGCTTGACACGGCTGGTTTCTCGATATGCCTGCTATAACTCCGGCTTGGGCGAGGGGTTGAATGAATCCTTTCATTACTATAAGAATAAGCCTGCTGCTGAACTTGTGCTGTCTGAAGAAGCTCCCTAGCCCTTTGCGTTTCAACTGCTGCTGGAGACTCGCCCTCAACTGGGAGAGCTGCCAGTCGTGATGTTGCAGCGATCATGTTATCCAAGGGGTTAGAATAATGACTCAGTGGCGTCGGCACGTGCTGCGGCGGGATATTGTTCTGATGAGGCAGGTCTGTTGTGCGCGGCTGAGCCGACGTTCCCATCCCAGGCGTTTCAACCCGGTTTATCACTGGCTGGTTACTGGCCCCTGCTTCGGGCGTGTTAAAGCGATTTCTCGCCTCGTAAACTGAACGCAGGTGAGTCTGATGCCTCCTCGTCATGACTTTATTTGAAGCGTTCTGATCCAGCATGAGCCGGAAGGAGTCTGACTGAATCCACTGTGCCTGAGCCTCCAAAGTAGCCCGCTACTCGGCCATCCTAGTGTTTTCTGTGTTCAGCTCCTCCTTGCACTATAGGAATCAGCTACTTTGCCGTCTGCCACGGCGGACAGGAAAGGCATGAACGGCGGACGGCAAAGGCCTTTGCCGTCAGCCGCGAACGGCAAAAGGCTCCGGCAAAGTAGGCTACGGTAAACAGCTACTTTGCCGTCTGCTTCCTGGCGGCGAACGGCAAAGGCCCTGTGCCGTCCACGGCGGATGGCAAAGAGAGCGGACGGCAATAATTGCGCTGTCAGTCCATTAAGTGGCTAACGACAGGCCTTTGCCGTCCGCCGCTGACGGCAAAATTGCTAGGGTCTTTGCCGTCCGCCGTATGATGTCATCTACACGTCACTACATGGCAGGTTCTTTGTCGTCTGCCACTGATGTCAAAGTGCAGGTTCTTTGCCGTCTGCCACTGATGGCAAAGTCTTTGCCGTCTGCCACTGTAGGCAAACTGACCAAATGGGTCAGCTCCCAGGAAGCACAGCTGGATGCCACGTGTCTTCTTTGCCGTCCGCGACGGTCGGCAAAGGGCCCGTTGCCGTCGGTGGCAGACGGCAAGGAGCCTGCTTATTGGCTCTTTTATCTGTTTTTTATTAAATCCAACAATTTTCATCACAAATATATATAACATATATAGATATATTTCAAAAGGCCATTATAGAGCAAACATATAAGATATCCAACACATAACTTCATCATCCAACCATATATATTACATGCATAGTTCCATCATACATAACAAGTTCAACATAGAGGCATCCAACCATATATATTACAATAGCTTCATCCAACGATACATGCATAGTTCGACGATACAAAAGAAACAGAGAAAGGGATAAGGAGCACTCCATCTATGCAAGCTTTCGTCAAGTGAATGAAATCTGCAAAATGAAAAATAAGAAAGTTAGAACAAGAAGAAGACTAGAACAAGAAGAGTATGTCATTTATGAGCTAACTTACGTGAAATGGATCATATATGAGCTAACTAAGTTGAAATGGGTCGTTTATGAGCTAGCTAAGGTGAAATGGATCATTTATGAGCTAACTTAGTTGAAATGGGTCGTTTATGAGCTAACTAAGGTCAAATGGATCGTTGTTGAGGTAACCAAGGTGAAATGGATCGTTTTTTAGCTAACTTAGGTGAAATGGATCATTTATGAGCTAACTTAGTTGAAATGGATCGTTTAGGAGATAACCTAGGTAAGATGGGTCATTTTGGAGTTAACCTAGGTGAAATGGGTCATTTTAAAGCTAATGTAGGTAAAATGGATCATTTAGGAGCTAATCTAGGTAAAATGGGTCATTTTTGAGCTAACTTGGA
The DNA here is from genome assembly GCF_002162155.2 of Triticum dicoccoides. NCBI lineage: Eukaryota > Viridiplantae > Streptophyta > Magnoliopsida > Poales > Poaceae > Triticum > Triticum dicoccoides. The sequence continues at coordinate 263,975,392 of NC_041384.1, forward strand.
TGAACTGGATCCTCTCAGTTGGGTAGCACCAACGATTTTGCACGGGCCCCCCCAATCTTGCCTCGGTCGGGAGATGCAAAATCAAATGCTGCATTGGATTAAAGAAGCCCGGTGGAAAGATCTTCTCTAACTTGTAGATCAACTCCGGCGCCAACTCTTCCATTTCTTCTAGCACGCCAGGAGATAGTTCTTTCGCACAAAGAACACGGAAGAAATAGCTGAGTTCTGCCAGTACTAGCCATTCATCCTCAGGCATTACCCGCTCAATCCATATGTGCCAATCATGACTCTTGAGACCAAATATCTTCAGTTTATCAAGATTCGCTCCCCTCTTTAGATTCGCTGCGTACCCATCGGGGAACATCAACTACTGTTGCACCCACAAGAGAATTTCCCTCATAGCTGGCCTTCTAAGATTGAACCATGCCTTTGGCTTCGTCCAGTTCTGCTTTCCTTTCGGTTCTTTCATGTTTAGTAACGGCCTATCACATAGCGCCTCCAGATCGACTCTAGCCTTAGTATTATCCTTTGACTTCCCATCTATGTCGAACAATGTGCCAAAAAGTGCCTCGGCGATATTCTTCTCAGTGTGCATCATGTCGATGTTGTGTGGGCAAAGGAGGTCTTTGAAGTAAGGCAGATCCCATAAGCATGTTTTGTGAGTCCACGCGTGCTTAGTATTATACCCCTTGAAGTACCCTGGACGTTGTGGATCTGGCTCGAGAGCGTTTAACTGATCCAGGGTCTGTTGGCCTGTCAATGTAGGTGGTGCAGAGTTTTTGACAACTCTACCCCTGATGAAGTTCTTCTTGTCTTTCCTGAACTTATGGCGAGGATCCAGGAACTGTCTATGCGTGTCGAAGCAAGAAAACTTGCGACCGGCCTGAAGCCAACGAAACTCAAGAGCTCCCTTGCATGTGGGGCACGGGAACCTTCCATGAACACACCAGCCAACGAATAGCGCATATGCCGGCAAGTCATGCGTCGAGTACATGTACCAGACACACATTGTGAAGTTCCATTTGCTAAAGGCGTCGTATGTCTTGAACCCATTATCCCAGGCTTCTTGCAATTCGTCCTTAAGCGGCTGCATGTACACATTCATATTTTTGCCCGGATAGTTGGGTCCTGGAATTATCAACGTCAGGAAAATGTTCTTTCTTTGCATAATCTGTCCGGGGGGGGAGATTGAGCGGAAAGACAAATACGGGCCAACAACTGTATTGGGTTGCCATCATACCAAACACACTGAACCCATCCGTGCTGATGCCGACTCGAGGATGCCTCGGATCTGCCGCTTTGTCAGCATGTAATTCATCAAACTTTTTCCACGCAACACCATCCGATGTGTGTACCATCATCAGATTCCCATCTGCATCTAGTTCGGTTCTTTTGCCTGTTTTGTGCCATGTCATCTGTCTGGCCGTCTCTTCGACCATGAAAAGACGTTGAAGTCTTGGTACGATTGGCATATACCGAAGAACACTAACGGGGATTTTGGTCTGTGTCTTCTCACCCATACCGTTGTCTACCACAATATACCTGGAAGACTTGCAAATGGGACAATAGTTCAAGTCCGCATAGTCAAGCCTAAATAAGGCACATCCTTTCACACAGCCATGTATCTTCTCATAGGGCATCTTCAGTGCACGGAGGATTTTGTCCGACTGGTACAGGTTTGTAGGCATTACATGGCCTTTGGGTAGAAAGCGTCCAAATACTGTCATAATTGCGTCATAGCATTCTCTGCCCAAGTTGAACTGAGCCTTCAGAGCTATTACTTGTGAGATGGCATCCAACTGGCAAAGCTCAGTGTGCTCGTGGAGCGGACGTTTCGAAGACTCCAACATTTCATTGAAGGCCTTTGCAGATTCCTCCGTCTCCTCGTCTGAATCCCGAGCATCATCATAGCCTTGCACCATGTTTTCCATCCCGGTACCATGCTCGTCGGTGCGACGACGATCCACCTCAGCTCGGTCACGTTGGGCAGACTCACCATGAAATGTCCACACCATATAATCGGGCGTAAAACCACTCTTCTGCAGGTGTTTGCCCATTTCAGCCTCTGTCTTCTTTTCCCAATTGCCGCACCGGAAAAAGGGGCACCAGGTTTTCTTTTGGCCATTTGCAAATGCGGCTTGCACAAACCCCTTAGTTTTTGTGAACCATTCAGCGCTCCATTTGTTCTGACCAGTGTGACCGGTATACATCCAAGCACGGTCACTCATCTTGACTTTCAGAGCTACTAGACACACAACAATTATATATGTAATTCACCATGTATATATTCATCAGTTGATCTACTTTGTCAATTTTATTACGTCCATGCAACCTACACTCTAATAGGTAATGATAGGTCCTAATCCCGCCCGTGTATGTGTAGATTGGGTTTATTTTCCCATGCTATGCTCCGGATCCGACGCAAAATTTCGGCAGCACCTCCCCGCTGTTCTCCTGATACACGTCTCTGCAATAAACAGAGAGGATGTCTACCAGGAGAACAACAGGGGAGGCACTGACAAAATATATGCGTCGGATCCGGAGCAAAGCATATGGGAAAACGAACCCAATCTACACATACTCGGGCTGTCCATGGATAGCGTTGGACAATTCGAAAGAATCAAGATTATAAATATGCAAATGCATGCATATTTATAACTATGACGCTTTCGAACGGGAGACACATATTGGTTACGCATACTGATGATTCAAGACACATATATAGCTAGCTATCAAGTTTCATCGGAATAGATCAAATAATTAATGGGGGAGGAGGACTTGTCATTTGTGCTCACCCACGAACGAAGGGGCAGAGCTCGTCAAACGCACGGCGAGGTCGTCGAACACCAAACCTCGCAGCGATGAAACAACTGCACATTTAAAACTACATGATCAACACAATTATATATGATGTTTTTCATAATAAAATTGAAAAATATATGACCTAACTAATAATTCACAAATATATGACCCCGTCGGCCTCTGGAAGGCCAAAGAACACCTTTTCGGGAGGTGTCGGTGGTCGGGGTGTCCTGTCGGTGTCGGGGTGCCGTGTCGGGGTCGGGGTGCTGTTTCGGGGTCGGGGG
>NC_041384.1:263979640-264025886 GCF_002162155.2 Triticum dicoccoides
CGGGGCGGGGGGCGCCGGGGCGGCGGCGGGGGGCGCTGGGGCGGCGGCGGGGCATGGTGCGACGGGGCGGTGGAGGTGCGAGAGAAAGAGAGAGAGGGGGGGTGTGGGGCGCGGCCCCGTTAACGTTACGTGGGGCCTCCCTCTTTGCCGTCTGCCACCCTTTGCCGTCCGCCGTCTTGCTCTTTGCCGTCCGCTAGCGGACGGCAAAGAGGGGGCCCGTTAGGTTTTTTTTGCAGCTCGTCAGTGGGGCCCCTCCCTCTTTGCTCTCCGCTAGCCGACGGCAAAGAATCTTTGCCATCCGCTAGCAGACGGTAAAGAACTGGCTGATGGCAAACTTGGTCTTTGCCATCAACCAGTTCTTTGTCGTTTGCTTTTTGGAAGCTGATGGCAAAGAGCTTCTTTGTCATCCGCTAGCGGACGGCAAAGAATTGGCAGATGGAAAACTAGCTGATTCCAGTAGTGTTGGCCTGTGCTATCTCATCACGCAATTTCGCGACCGCCACATTATGCTGATCCTGATCCGCCGGGTTAACCACTGCTATTAACAATGCTTTCATCTTATCCAGCAAATCAGTTAAGACTTGAGTCGGCGGGCGCACGGGGCCTCCTGCCCCGACAGCCTTGTCCACTGTTGACCTGGAAATCAACTCTGCCGCAGTCGATGAGTTCTGCACTGGCTGCGTACCGGCCATAAAGATCGCAACCCTGTTCGGCGGCTCAAAGGGGTCTGGAATACTGTCGCCATCAGAACAACCCCCAAGCCGGCCGTCTTGTAGTTGATACAATGACTCGGTCTCACCGGTGGACGACTCACCGTCAGAGTAGACGACCGTCTCATTACCAGATACCGATCTATTCTGAGATTCCGCTCCATGGATGAATCCCACGAAGGCACGATTCATGGCGGGATGAACTCGGGCGGGTCTTGCACGCTGAGCCGTCTCGATGATGTCGGTGTAGATGTCTGGCTTAGGGCCCGGCTCCCGATCTTGCCGATGAAAACGTGAATTCCACCAAAGGGGACAGGGTACCCGTACTTAATAGAGCCGGCCACGGGGCCCCAGCCTTCATCGTCGATGTAGAGCTTGCGGCGACGACTCTTGGTCATCCGGCCCACGGCATATCCCTTGATCCCTTTGAAGATGCCCTCTAAGAACTTGAAACCATCATGCGATAGCCCCACGGTGGGCACCAACTGTGGTGGGATTGTCACGGTAGATGTCCTAGTGTGAGGACTTAGTCGTGGAGCCATCGCAACAAGATTAGCTTAAAGGGGTTAACATGGGACAAAGAACACAGGGAGTTTATACTGGTTCGGCCCCTTGCGGTGAAGTTAAAGGCCTAATCCTGTTGAGGTGGTATTACTTGTGTTTCGATTACCAGGGAGCGAAAACGCTTCACCTAGCTTTCGATCTCTTCTTTCTTGCCCCTAACTCGTCGCCGGGTCACCCCTTTATATACTGAGGTTGACGCCCAGTGGCTTAAAGAGTCCCTGTCGGCTCATAAATGTGTCCGGCCTGGTGACTTAACTACAATTGCCTTATCATGCAAGTTGTACACATATGGCGGTTTACACGCCTTAAGCCGAGTTTGGGCCATGGGCCCTTCATAAATTATCCTCATCAACCGCCATCTTCAATTCCTTCCTGGGCTATCTTTTATGAGTCGCCATGAATATAACCCCGCCCTCTTTGGCGTGTTAACTCAATAACTATATCCCCAACATGTTTTTTTGTGTCTTCTAAGAGTGTTCATGTTGATGAATCTAAGATCAATGCTATTAAAACTTGGCCCCAACCAACCAACTTGCAACAAGTGAGTAGCTTCCTTGGTTTAGCCGATTTCTACCGTAGATTTGTTAAGGATTTTAGAACCATTGCTTCTCCTTTACATGCTTTGAGTAAGAAGAATGCACCCTTTATTTTGGGACCATCTGAAGATAGCGCATTTAATGAGCTTAAGAATTTGCTTACTCATGCTCCCGTGCTTGCATTACCCAACTTTGACAAACCATTTGAAATTCATTGCGATGCTAGTGGTAATGGCATAGGAGGTGTGTTAATGCAAGAGAAGCGCCCCATATCTAACTTTAGTGAGAAACTTTCCGGAGCACAACTCAATTATGTCGGATGTGGGGTTCCAGCAAACCCTTAAGGTTCGGACACTGGGGTGCGCGCGGAGTCTTTCCTTCCCACCAATCAATGCCCTAGCTCACTAAGATCTCGCGGACGAACTTGACGAACTCGCAACATAGAAAGACACAAGATTTATACTGGTTTGGGCCACCGTTGTGGTGTAATACCCTACTCTAGTGTGGTGGTGGTGCATTGCCTCTAGGGCTGATGATGAACAGTACAAGGGAAGAACAGGCTCCTAAGGTTGAGGTGTTCTTGAGCTCGGTGAGCTTGTGTGTGTGTGGGTGGACTGAATGATCCGTCCTCCTCTAAGGTGGTGGCTAGTCCTATTTATACTGGCCCTAGTCCTCTTCCCAAATATCGAGCACGAAGGGAGCCAACAATGGCGGCCTAATTCAAAGGGGGACAGCTAGTACAAGCTATCCTAACAAAAGTGGTCTTCGCTTGCCAAAGGCTCTGGTGGTGACGCCGTCTTGGGCTCCACGATGACCTCCGTCTTGCCGTCCTCGTGGTCTTGGTCTCATTGCACCAATATAGAAACCTTTGCCTCGGTACTCTTTACCTGCGCTTGCCTCCTTAGCACCAAAGAGGAAACAAGGACGCTACGCGCGCTGGCGCCCGCCTGGTGCCCGCCTGGTATCATGCGTCATGGCTCACATCACGAGGGTCCCATGAGGTTTACCCGCCTTGATATCTCCGCTCCTCGAGAACCTGCCTAGCTAGGCTACTCCCGAGGAGGTCTTGCGTCGTCCACCTCGCGAAGCTTGGACCCTCGCGAGGGTCTTGGATGCTTTGTTGGTGAAGATGGGTCGTACGGCCTGCTGGCTCAGCCACGCCGTGGGCCGCAGGCAAGCAAGTCTGGGGACCCCCGTTCCCAGAACGCCGACTAATTACCCCATCTATGACAAAGAGCTATATACTTTAGTGCGAGTTTTGCATGAATGGGAACACTATCTTTGCCCTCATGAATTTGTCATCCATACAGACCATGAAATGGTTAAATACCTTAAGGGTCAAATAAGTTGAACAAGTTTCATGCTAAATGGAGTGAGTTCATTGAGTCACTTCCTTATGTTTTCAAGTACAATAAAGGTAAGGAAAATGTTGTGGCGAACGCTCTTTCCTGAATTGAATGTCATTGGCTTTGTGCACATAAAAGACTTGTATGCGCATGATCCTACTTTTGCTATTCCTTATGCCAAATGTTTGACGCGTACATCTTGGGAACGCTATTACAACAAAGATGATTATCTTATGAGAGGTAACAAACGTTGTATCCCTGAGTCTTCTTTTTGTTTGTTACTTTTGCAGGAAACTCATGGAGGAGGATAAATGGGACACTTTGGATGCAACAAGACATTTGCTACGCTCTCCAAGAACTATTTTTGGCCCAAGATGTTCCGCGACGTCTCACACTTCACCAACTGATGTTCTACATGTCGCGAAGCTAAGACTTAAGCTCAATATCATGGCCTTTATATGCCCCTTCCATTTACATATCACCCATGGGAATATATTAGCATGGATTTTGTCCTTGGTTTGCCTAGAACTATAAATGGAAAGGATTCAGTGTTTGTTGTTGTGGACCGATTCTCTAAAATGGCACATTTCATACCATGCAACAAGATAAACGATGATTCACATGTTGCAAAACTTTTTTGTAGGGAAATCTTGCGCATACATGGAGAGCTAAAGATGATTGTCTTGGACAGCGACGTCAAGTTCCTAAGCTACTTTTGGAACACCTTATGCGCCAAGCTCGGAATCAAGCTCTTGTTCTCTTCTGCATACCATCCTCAAACCAACGGCCAAATGAAGGTCACGAACCAGACTCTTTCAACTCTTATACACATGTTGATAAACAAGAACATCAAGGAGTGGGAGGAGTGCCTACCCATCACCGAGTATGCCTACAACCGGGCAAGACATTCGAGTACCGGCAAGTCCCCCTTCGAGGTCGTCTACGGTTCCAACCTGTTGTCCCCATTGGACATTCTTCCCCTACCACTACAAGAGCCCACAAACATGGACGCAAGTGCCCAAGTCAACTACCTCAAGAAGATGCATGAAGATACAAGGCACACCATTGAGCGCCAAGTACAACGACTCGCGACCAAACTCAACATCAACAAGCACTCCATGGTATTCAACATTGGAGATCTTGTGTGGCTACACCTTCGCAAGGAACGCTTCCCCAATGAACACAAGTCAAAAATTCTACCATGAGCGGATGGACCCTTCAAGGTGCTTGAACGCTACAACAACAACGCCTACAAGATCGACATTCCATGAGAAAAGTACTCTGTGAGCGACATCTTCAATGTCAAAGATCTCTCTCCCTACCATGATGATGGAGATTTTGATCCGAGGTCGGATCTTTCCCAAGGGAAGGGGAGATGATGCGCAACATCTTGCGGTCATCCGCGTGGACCTACCATCATCGCACCAAGTGCCAAGAGGACCTAGAGCTCGAGCTCTTGAGACCGAGGTCACTTCCTTCTTTAGTGATATCACACATGATCCACTCGAGACATGGCTACTACCTAAGTCCGGAATGTTGTGCATGCTTAGGTACCAAGAGGACCCTCCCGAAGATGCACGTGAATACGAACGAGTCCCAAGTTCACAGATGAAGATAACCAACGGAAGGAGTCAAAAGCAGCTTCCAGGACCCAGACATCCGGCCCCTGGAGCATCCACCCCAACAGCCGCCAAGAACCTACACGCCCCAGACATCCTGCCTCAGCCCGGACATCCGACCAAGCCCGGAAATCCGGCGTCCTTCACCCCGAATGCATCAAGACCAACCCCGCCAGCCCGGACATCCGGCCCCCTAGCCCGACAGCCGCCAAGAACCTACACGCCCCAGACATCCTGCCTCATCCCGGACATCCGACCAAGCCCGGAAATCCGGCATCCTTCACCCCGAATGCATCAAGACCAACCCCGCCAGCCCGGACATCCGCCCCCTAGCTCGGACATCGGCCTCTTTGCGAAAGCCCAAACATCCAGCTTGACGCCCGAACGTCCGGCCTCCCCTGTCTATGCATTGTGTAGGGCCGAGGCCCATGTATCGCTTCGCCCCCTAGACTATATATACTCATCCTCCTCCCTCTTTCTAGGGTTAGCGTTGTGATAGCTCATATGTGAGATAGAGCTTCACTCATCCATCCGGATCTACTCCACCGCGAGGGACCGTCACCTCTTCGGAGAAGATCCTCTTGGCTTCAAGACCCCTAACAGGAAGACCTCAAGACCTCCTCACGGAGAAGATCGTGCCACTTGTATTGTCCTTTATTGATCGTGGATCTTTTATCTCTTATGGTTTCGAGGATCTATCATATGCGTGACTGTATCTTGTAGGTTTGAGTGATTCTCTCATGTTTCCCCTCGTGTTCTTTGTGTTCATCGCGGGATCCGCTCCTTTTGTGAAAGATCGGCCATCTAGGGTTCCACCCTACATCAAGTCCGTGAAGAAGCAACCTTGTCTATGCCACCATGGCCATCACCCACGAAGGACTTGCCTCACTCGGGTAGATCTAGTAGGCGATCTCCTTGCCCTTACAAACTCCTTGGTTCAACTCCACAATCTTGTTGGAGGCTCCTAAGTGACACCTAACCAATCTAATAGACACCACTCTCCATAAGGTAATAGATGGTGTGATGATGATGAAATCCTTGCTCTTGTGCTTCAAATAATAGTCTCCCCAACACTCAATTCTTTTACGGATTTGGCTATGGTGGAAAGATGATTTGAGTGGAAAGCAACTAGGGGAAGGCTAGAGATCAAGATTCTTGTGGTTGGATTGGAAAGTCTTTGTCTCAACACATGAGTAGGTGGTTGTCTCTCAGAAATGGAAAGTGGAAGTGTAGGCACGTTCTGAAGGCTCTCTCACAAATGGAGAAGGGGGTGGAGGGGTATATATAGCCTCCACACAAAATCTAACAGCTACACACATTTGATCCAACTTGGTCAGACCGAATAGAAGAACTCGATGTGACCAATTCAGTACAAAATGTGAACGTTAGGAATCTCGATGGGACCAACGGGATCAACTTGGTGGGACGGATGTGCTAGGGCTAGGGAAAAACCTCATCTCGGCGAGACCGATTGCATGAACTCTGTGAGACCGATTTCAGCAAAGAGCAAGCAGAGAGTTGGTCAAGCAAACTCGGTGGGACCGATTGCACATGTCGGTGCGACCGAAATAATTACAACAAGAAATAGAGAGTTTGCAAGGCCATCTCGGTGAGACCGAGATCCGTATTAGTATGACCGAATTGTCTAGGGTTTCTGACAGTGGCTAGGGAAAATGAACTCGGTGGCACCAGATATATCAAATCGGTGGGGCCGAGTTTGACTATGACTTTTGAAAAATGTGGAAATGAGAAAGTTCTTGAGGGTTTTGGAGCAATATCACTAAGCACTTTGAGCAAGTGGATCATTAAGAAACACCTCATCCCCTTTTAATAGTATTCGCTTTCCTATGGACTCAATGTAATCTTGATCACTAAAAAGAAAATGAAGAGTCTTGTGCTTTTGTCAATCATTGTCCTTTGCATTTTGAGGGGTCCACATCTCTAGTCCATGCCATGCCAATCATTGAACTTTCTGAAATTTTTAACTTGAATGGATATTTGTTCAATGAGCTATATGTTGTTATGAATTACCAAAACCACCCGTGGATTAATTGCACTATCAATCTCCATCTTTTAGGTAATTGATGACAACATATAGATCAAAGCTTCAAATAATGATAATATGAATGAAATACATCGTCTCTTTGAGAAGTATGTGATAAGCAATAGATCCCCCTAAATTTGTGCATTATTTAAAATTTTCTTTTGAATGCAAATGCACAATCGACTAGGATCATGGGTCACTCTTCTATGTCACATACATCTTGGTGGAGCGCTCAAAATGATGAGTTAAAGAACATACACTCCTCACCAAGGATAAACATGATTGATCATACACAAATATCAAAGGAATCATCTAGGAATCACACATGAAGGCATAGTATGATCAAACACATGATCACAAGGGTATCTCACAAACATAGCACAAATATTTAAGCATGAATCAAACAAGAAAACGATCAAAGTAGCAAGAGAGGCAACAAAAGGAAAAACACACACACACACACACTCTCTCTCTCTCTTAATCTCTCTCTCTCTCTCTCTGGAAGCCTAATGATCTATACACTTTCTCCCCTTTGGCAAGAAGTTACAAGAAAGCTTGAAAATGCATAGTGCTATGCGGCAGTCTAGGCACGATCTCTGGGAGCTCCTGAAGTGGTCTTCTGGCTGGTTGCTCCAGTGTGCATAGATGGCGTGGAGATGAGGGCATCTGCAAATGCTTTCAAAGATGTCTATGGAGCTGGAGGAGTTGAAACTAGAGGTGCAATTGTGGCAGTTGCTACAGGTGCTGAAAGTGTAGTCCTAGTGTCACTGACAACTGGCACTGCTGAAGACCTTTGTGTCCTTGGCACTCTCTGAAAGGTATCTATGGGAGGTCTGTCATTCCTGTCCTCAACTTCTTCCTGGAGTTTCTCCACTATGGTCTATATCTTAGTGACCTTTACATCTAGGTCATGAAATTTTGTCTCTATGATCCTCTCAAGACTTTCTTGATTTTGAGTCAGGGTGGCCAGGCCATTCTCAATTCTCACTGTAGCTTCAGGCAGATAATTGAGTTGATCTTGCTTGGTCTTAAGCATCACAGTTGAAGCATCTGGTGCACTGGCTGCCTTTGCTGCTTTTGCAGCCTTTGCTCTCTCACTCTTCTCCTGAGCTTCTGCACTAGTTGGATGAGATGCATCCGTGAAAATCTCATTGTACTCAAAATCTGGCCTCAGGGAAGATGCTCTTTATCAATAAGATATGTCCATGTTCCAATCTTGGAATTGATCAACATCTATATGTGAGGGGCATATCCACATGATCTCTTCTGATCATGTCGGAGATTGACCACGGGTAGCCTCATATGCACCCCATGACATTTCAAGACATCGGGGCGAGCAAAGCCCCTTGCACCTTCCGGGCATGCGGCTGGCTCCTTGGGATGGCTGGCCCAGGAGGCCGGCTCCCAGAAGACGGCTTACACTCAAAGGGCAGCCTCAGGGGGCTGGCTCCTATCAGGCGGCCCCTCGTCCCCTTAGAGTTTGCGCCCATTCATTACGATGAGATGGGGCATGGCTACATGACCACCCCCTGTATCACGGACGAGCGTGGCTACAATGCAAGCCGACCCGACGGTCGCTTGCCTTCCTCGCGTAGTACTGTAGCCATACGGCTCATGATGCAGCCCACGACAGCCAGGGTCATGTTCCCACGACGGGCGGTCTGTACGGCCCGCAGGCGGCATGCCCTACCTATCCACGAGCAACCAGAAGACAGTGAACCCCAAGAAGGTGGCTTCGGGGGCGGGCCAGCCTCTAGCAGACGGTCGTCCCTCCCCTCGAAGTTTGCGCTCCATTAACCCAAAGAGACAGAGCGTGGCTACAGTAAGCGCCCTCCAGACGGTGGGACTATAGACATGCGTCCCCCGACGAGGCCTCCGTCCTCAAGGGCGAGGCTACAGTGAAAGGCAATCAGCATGGCCCGCAGGCGACGGGCCCTACCTGTCGGCCGGGTTCATGGCAGCCGACGGGATCCACCAGGTGGCGGGCCCCAGCAGCCGGCGGAGAACCTGCCCCCCAAGACACTGACGTCCGGGTCCTACACCCGGCCGTATTACCATTGTACCCCTGGGGGTAGGCCTAGATAAACCCCCCAGGTTCACCCACGCAAAGGGTTCAACACCCACACAAACATACACACCCATAGCTAAAGAGGCAAATGAGCTAGCCATGCCCTTCTTCCTCCTCTAGCCGAACAACTCAAGGAACAACCTTGTAGCCACCTATTGAAATTAGTCATCATGTAGAGACCCCGCAAAGAAGGACTAGGGGTGTTATCTCCACAGAGAGCCCCGAATCTGGGTAAGACTCGTAGGCGTTCGAGATCTCGCTCACTCCTGCTTCTAGGGCCCGACGATGTACTCCTATCCCCATCCATGATAAGCCACCCCCTGGCATATGTCGCATGATATCTCTGACATTTGGCACCCACTGTGGGGCTAAGTGCATCGTCGGCCGGTAACATGTTCTGGATGGGAGCCCTTTTCCTCTCCGGCGAGCTCATCGCGGCTGTCCTGATCAGCCAGCCCGGTGCGCCCGCTAGCGCGTGCATCAACATGCTGCCTGATGCGGAGGCGGCCTGTTCTGCGAACATCATCGCCGACCTTATCGGCAAGATCAACATCTCCAACGAGCCCGTGTCCCATGTGGGAGCAGCCTGCCCCGTGAGCTGCATCATCGACCTCCTCAGCAAACTCTCCATCGCCAACGAGCCCACCTCCGACTTGGAGTCTGTCAGCTCCACTGACCCCTTCATCGAGCCCATCGAGATGCTCATCGACTCCGACCCAGTTTTCACTGATGCCTTCCCTGGCAACGTGGTGATCATCAATGACTCTCTCCCTCCTACCGTCGGTAGCATCGACGCCGGCATCGTCGCGGAGGTGATGGTCACCGGCCGCAGTGGGGACTCCATTGGAGCAGCCCAGGACCCGCTGTGAGCTGCTTTACAAGGCCTCACCACCCCCATCGCTGCCAATGCTGATGGGGCGACGCTAGAAGCACTCCCGTCTCGCTCCTTGATAGCACCAACACGTCGTCGGCCATGATGCGCCGCGCTGAAGCCTACTAGCACGAGATCGACCTCCTCGCGGGCTCCATGCCGGCAGCTAGCGAGCCTAGCCGAGCATGCGCGGTTCGGCAACGTGGGGCGGCTATAGCCAGCATGCTGGGAGTCAGACACCCAGTCTACGCTACACCGATGGAGAATCTCCACGCCGCGCAAGCGGCGGCAAACGAACTGGACAGCCTGGAAGGCGACGAGGATAATAGACAGATGGCGCACTTCTAGGAACTCCTCGACGCGGCAGCCATGCAGCAAGACGCGGGCCGCCACGTGATGGAATCTGGCAAGCAAGCCAAAAACCACCCCCCTGTCGTGAGCATGGAGCGACCTCCCGGTCCCCAACAGGCGGCGCTCGCGATCAGTGAGACCCAGAGCTAACTGCTAGCTGTAGTCGGCATACTCGCTTCACGGTCGTGCGCAGCTAGCATGGTCGTCCATGAGTGGAGGAACGATGGGATGAGGATCCGCCTCCTCCTCACAGAGAGAGGAGCGCCTCCCCACCGCCTGTTGATCATCCGACTCTCGGAGGCCGGCTAGGCCCCCGTGAAGGGGTCGGAGAGAACGACGCGCGCCACCGGATTGAGCGGCTTGCTCGGTCCCTGGCCGTAGAAGAAGAAGATGCAATCGGCCCGGCCTGTTTCCGCCCCCGCATTCGCGACGAGCCCTTCCCCAAAGGGTTCTTGCTTCCTCGAGATACTCCCAAGTACAAAGGCTCCATGAGCCAGAGGACTGGCTAGTCGACTACTCCACCGCCGTCAGCATAACGAATGGCAACAAGCGCGTTGCCGTGAAGTACGTTCCCCTCATGCTCCAGGGCATGGCCCAGACTTGGCTGAACAGCCTCAAGCCGTACAATGTCAATAGTTGGCTGGACTTCGAAGATGTCTTCATCCGCAACTTCACCAGCACCTACAAGAGGACTCCAAGCCCCGCCAGCTCTCCATGTGCGTTCAAGGCTTGACTGCGTACACTCAAGACTACCTGACGCATTGGGCCTTGCAGCGCAACTCCTGCGAAGGGGTAAACAAGGTGCAGGCCATCAAGTACTTCACTGTCGGGTGCAGAGAAGACACTCTGCTCAAGCATAAGCCCTTGTGCGTTGAGCCGGCCACACTAGACGAGCTCCTGATCGTGACTGACAAGTACGCCACTGCCATCTCCTCCATGAAGTCAGAGATCCGGGTTGACACTTCCGGGAAGGTGCTCCCGCCGGACCCTCATATGCTGGCTGGTGACTCCAACCGGTGCCAGCAGCCGACCAACAACAAGCGCAAGGCTCAGCAGCCACCCTCTAACAGCCGGCAAGTGGCGACAGTCGAAGTCCAGCAGCCGGAGGGGCAACCTGGCACCAAGTGTCAGAAGGGCGGCAAGGCTGCATGGCTGCTCACCATCTCCTTCGAGCAAGCACATCAGGCCTTATCCAAGTTCCACAGCGGCATGAAGCCGTCTAACCACACCACTCGGAAGTGCAACTGGCTCCCCCGGATAGCCAAGGGTGAGGGCCTGCCACCTCCTCCAGCTGGCCCGACGCTACCATCTCCTCCGGCGTCGGCTCCCCAGCCAGTTGGAATGCTCCAAGATGAGTTCCCCGACGCCAACGTGACCTACATTGTCTTCACAAGTGAAGCCAACGACAAGCACAACCGACGTCAGCACCACCGCGAGATGAATGTTGTCGCCTCAGAGGTCCCCCAATTCATGCATTGGTCGAAGAGGCCCATCAGCTGGAGCCATGAAGACAACCCGACTGTGATGCCATCGCCGGGTGCTTACGCCATGATGCTGAACTCCACCTTCTCCATGGAGAGGCGGGCTTGCCGCTTCTCCCGGATCCTGATAGACGGTGGTAGCATCATCATCATCATCATCTACCACGACACCATGGAGAAGCTAATCATCAAGGAGAAGCAGCTCCTACCCAGTCGGACGGTTTTCCATGGCATCGTACCCGGACTTACCTGCTCTCCAATCGGTAAGATCAAAATCGACGTTATGTTCGGCGAGCCATTTCCGCCGCGAACCAATATGGTTTGAGGTGGTCGATCTAGACAACCCCTACCACGCACTCTTGGGCCGGCCTGCAGTAGCCAAGTTCATGGCGGTGCCGCATTACGCCTACCTGAAGATGAAGATGTCGGGTCCCAAGGGCATCATCACCATAGCCGGCGACTACCAGAAGTCACTCGCATGCACCGCTGCCAGCAGTCAGCTGGCCGAGTCCCTCGTCATCACCGAAGAGAAGCGACTCCTTGACCGGGCGGTGGCCATGGCCCACGAGCAGCCGGTCATGCTGTCCGACCCCAAGGAGGTGGAGGACTAGGGCTCCTTCTAGCCGTCCAAGAAAACCAAGAAGATCGCCTTGCATCCGACGCACCCGGAGAGATTTGCTGTCGTAGGGTCAAACCTCGACAGCAAATAGGAAAACGAGCTCGTTGATTTCCTCCGTGAGAATCGGGACATCTTCGCATAGTCCCCCAACGACATGTTGGGTGTCCCGATGGATTTCACTGAACACAAGCTACATGGGAGATTGGATGCAAAGCCGGTCAAGCATCCCCTACGTTGCCTGTCATAAGAGAAGAGAAGGATCATTGGTGAAGAGATAGCCCGACTTCTGGCAGCTGGCTTCATCATGGAAGTGTTCTACCCGGACTGGCTTGCCAACCCTATCCTCGTCTTGAAGAAGAATAACAAGTGGCGTATGTGTATCGACTACACTAGCCTCAACAAAGCCTGCCCCAAGGATCCTTTTTCCTTGCCACGTATAGACCAAGTGATTGGCTCCACAGCCGGATGCGAGCTGCTGTCTTTCCTGAACGCCTAATCTGACTACCACCAGATCAAGCTGAACCCGACCGATCGGCAGAAGACCACCTTCATCACACCATTCGGAGCCTTCTGCTACCTAACCATGACGTTCGTCTTGAGAAATGTCGGCGCCACATTTCAGCGTTGAATGCAGAAGTGCCTCCTCAAGCAACTCAGCAGAAATGCCCACATCTATGTAGACGATATTATGGTGAAGACTGAGAAGCACGGCACCCTTCTAGAGGATCTCAAGGAGATCTTCAACAACCTGTTGCATTTTCAAATCAAGCTAATCCCGGAGAAGTGTGTCTACGGAGTACCAGCCAGCCAGCTCCTTGGCTTCCTGGTCCCCAAATGCGGCATTGAGTGCAACCTTGTCAAGATCAAGGCCATTGAGCGGATGCAGAGGGCGACCCGGTTGCGGGGCGTCTAGAAGTTCACCGTGTGCTTGGCAACTCTCAGCCGATTCATCAGTCAGCTCGGCAAGAGGGCCCTCCCCTTGTATGAGTTGATGAATAAGACCACCTTCTTTGAGTGGACTGACCAGGTGGACGAGGCCTTCCTCCAGCTCAAATGGAGGGTGACCATGCCGTCTGTCCTGGCCGCTCCAGCTGCTAAGGAACCCGTGTTCCTCTACATCGCCGCCACTAGTCGGGTGGGCAGCACCGTGATCGTGGTCCAGCGCCCAGAAGACAACAAGGCATAGCCGGTCTAGAGGCCCATCTACTACCTGAGTGAGGTGTTATCCGCCTCCAAGCAGAACTACCCCGACTACCAGAAGATGTTCTACTGTGTGTACTTTGCCGCCAAGAAGCTTAAGCAGTACTTGCAGGAGCACACCATCACGGTCGTCTGCACCGCCCCCCTTGCCGAGATCATAGACAAAAGAGATGCGTCAGGCCGGGTGACGAAGTGGGCCATCGAGCTAGGTCCCCACACAATCCTCTACCAGCCCCGCACCGCCATCAAGTCCCAAGCGCTGGCCGACTTCCTAGTCGATTGGGCCGAGACCCAGTACCTGCCGCCAGCGCTGGATTCGACCCATCGGTGGATGCACTTCTATGACTCGAAGATGCGCAGTGGCTTAGGAGACGGCATCGTCCTCACCTCTCCCAAATGCGACAAGCTCAAGTACATGCTGCAGATCCACTTTGCCGCCTCCAATAACATGGACGAGTACGAGGCACTCGTCCACGGGCTCTGGCTAGCCAAGGAGATCGGCATCCACCGAGTGTTGTGCTATGGCAACTCGTACTTGGTGGTCCAGCAGTCACCTGGCGACTGGGACGCCAATGATGCTAACATGTCGGGCTACTGCTTCCTCGTCCAGTAGATCAGTGGGCACTTTGACAGATGCGAGTTCCTTCACGTGCCATGGGCCGACAACGAGCAAGCTGACTCCCTGTCCCAGATCGGCTCCACCCAGCGGGCCATACCAGTCGGTGTCTCCCTCGAGTGCCTGCGCAAGCCGTCTATCAAGCCTTTGCCGGAGTCCATCTTTGTGCCGGCTGACCCGGAGCAGTCAGATCTGGCTCGGGGACTTCAGAAGTCGGCCCAGGGACTTCTGCAGGCGGCCCAGGGTCTGCAGCACTCGAACCCGGCCCGAGGACTTTAGAACCCGGCCCCGGGACTGCATCAGTCAGCCCAGGGACTTCAACGACGCCACAAGCAACGGCCGGTTCCGACCTGCCGCCTCCCAACCCGACCGCCCTGGTACCAGTTGCTGTCAAGACAGTGGTAGAAGCACCATCCTGGGCGCAGCCCATCCTCAACTTTTTGGTTAGCCGAGAGCTACCAGCTGACGAGATTCTGGCCTGGCAGGTGCAACATTGGGCGGCAGCATACAAAATAGTGAATAGAGAGCTTGTCAGGTGTAGTGTGATTGTTGTCTTCCCCCGTTGTGTGGAGCCAGTGAAGGGCATGGCAATCCTCAGAGATATTCATCAAGGAGAATGTGGCCACCACGCCGCCTCAAGATCCCTTGTCGCCAAAGCCTTCCGCCATGGTTTCTTCTGGCCGACTACTTTGGACGACTCTAAGGAGTTGGTCCGCAAGTGCAAGGGATGCCAACGCTTCAGCTCCAAGCAACACCTGTCGGCTTCTGCACTCAAGACTATCCCGCTCACTTGGTCGTTTGCCGTCTAGGGCTTGGTCATGGTGGGCCCATTCAAAACAGCACGCGGCGGCATGACCCATCTGCTGGTCGCTGTGGACAAGTTCACGAAGTGGGTTGAAGCAAAGGCAATCAAGAAGCAGAATAGTCCGACTGCTGTCACCTTCATTGTGGATATCACCGTCCGGTATGGCATCCCGCACAGAATCATCACCGATAACGGCACAAGCTTTATCCTTTGGAGTCTTCGGACTACGGTGAACAAAGCAACCGGCTTCAATCCCCTCTTCCCCGTGTACGGGCCAAGGCTGTCATACCAACTGACATCAAGTTTGACTCGCCTTGTGTCATCATGTACACGGAGGTGGAAGCAAAGGAGGTGCGAGAAGATGGTGTCGATCTGCTGGAAGAGCCCGGCTGCTGGCACTCAGCCGGTCCGCCATTTACCAGCAGAGCCTGCGCCGCTACCACAGCTGGAAAGTCAGGCCATGATCCTTCCGCGAAGGAGACCTTATGCTCCGGCTGATCGAGCGAACAACCGGCCAGCACAAGCTCTCGGCTCCTTGGGAGGGGCCATTCATCATCAGCAAGGCCCTCGTGTGATGGCCTGGCTAATTAGGGATGATAGGCTACTCATATCAATAAGGAATTCCTTCTTTTCCGGGAGCCCATTCGGACAGAACTCCAAAGTTAAGCATGCTCAGCTTGGAGTAGTGTCAGGATGGGTGACTGACCGAGAAGTTGCTCCCGGGTGCGCACGAGTGAGGACAAAGTGCCCAGAAAAGACTAGTATTGATCTGTGGGGCCAGTCTAGATCCCGCCGGGAGTAACGACCACCGGCGGGTGTGTCCGGGGCGTTACAAGTTGGTATCAGAGCCGACCCTCGCGGTTACACGGATGTTTGCGGACATGTGTGCGGTCATGTTGTTCATGAGGTTTATGACCCGTCATGGCACACGACATGGTACATGTACCAGACTGGATGCACAGATGTATGTGCCAAGAGGGAATGTTCCTGTGGCCTGACGAGGACGTGGTTCCTCTAAGTGGGGGTGTATGTGATGGCCTGGCTTATTAGGGACGATAGACTACTCATATCGATAAGTAATTCCTTCTTTTCCGGGATCCCATTCGGACAGAACTCCAAAGTTAAGCGTGCTCAGCTTGGAGTAGTGTCAGGATGGGTGACTGACCGAGAAGTTGCTCCCGGGTGCGCACGAGTGAGGACAAAGTGCCCAGAAAAGACTAGTATTGATCTGTGGGGCCAGTCTAGATCCCGCCGGGAGTAACGACCATCGGCGGGTGTGTCCGGGGTGTTACAAGTTGGTATCAGAGCCGACCCTCGCGGTTACACGGATGTTTGCAGACATGTGTGCGGTCATGTTGTTCATGAGGTTTGTGACCCGTCATGGCACACGACATGGTACATGTACCAGACTGGATGCACAGATGTATGTGCCAAGAGGGAACGTTCCTGTGGCCTGACGAGGACGTGGTTCCTCTAAGTGGGGGTTTATGTGATGGCCTGGCTTATTAGGGATGATAGACTACTCATATCAATAAGTAATTCCTTCTTTTCCGGGATCCCATTCGGACAGAACTCCAAAGTTAAGCATGCTCAGCTTGGAGTAGTGTCAGGATGGGTGACTGACCGAGAAGTTTCTCCCGGGTGCGCACGAGTGAGGACAAAGTGCGCAGAAAAGACTAGTATTGATCTGTGGGGCCAGTCTATATCCCGCCAGGAGTAACGACCACCGGCGGGTGTGTCCGGGGCGTTACACCTCGGCAATGACTCCTACTACATCATCGATGCACAAAATCCTAGGGCACGCAAGAGGGACGATTCCGTCAAAGAGACGGAGCACCCATGGAACGTGAATCTTCTCCGACGATTTTACAGTTGATGCAGTGTATGTACCATGCTATCTTTTTGTATTAAGCAAAGACAACAGGTCCCCCGAGGCGCACTCGGGGGCTACCTTATTTATCTATATGATAAGATTCTCCTATGAGTGTATTATTTCATTCTTTCGCCCTGCACCGGGTCCGGTCACCCGGCCCGGGGGCTGGCCGCCTTGACCTAATTTGGCATCACCCGCAGTCAGCCAAATAGTGTGCCGACATCTAAGCCCTCCCTTGCCTTAAGCCATAGCTCGCAGCCCGACTATCGGCTGGTAAGAGGAAAAGGCAGGAATGACATCCACACGAAAAACGACTAAGGAGAGCTCCAGTATAGGCCAAGTCGGCTACTCGCCTCATCCGTCTGGCTGCCCCGCAGCCGGCCGGCCGGCTTCTCGCTTGACTAGCTACGCTCTAGACAGCTGAAGTAACTTGTCTATCCTAAATGGCCAAGTCCCTGACCCGGCCATAGACCACATCGTGGTTGTCCGGCTGGCAGGGGCGGAAGCCAAAGGAAGGTGGCAAGAGAAAAATCCAAAAAGAGCAAAGGCAAAACCAAGACGGAACCCGGCAAGAGCACGAGCATGTGTGAAAATAAGATTATTTACATAACAAAAGGCCCGTGGCCAGCTTTCAACAAAGACAGAAGAAACTTGAAAGATAAACGACCTCCTATGCCAAGGGCGCTGCGGACGGCGTGGACAGGTTAGCGGAGGCAGAGGCGTCGGCTGGTGGAGTGTCCGAGCATAAGACAGAAGCAACTTGAAAGATAAACGACCGCCTAGGCCAAGGGCGCTGTGGATGATGTGGATAGGTTAGCGGAGGCAGAGCTGCCGGCTAGCGGAGTGTTCGACTGGCGGGTCTTGGCTTGGTCGGTGTCAGCAGCAATCAACGCAGTCTCCCATGGCTCGCTGGTCGAGGCCCGATCGGGTTGAGGCTGGCCAGTCGCTCCGATATCCAGTGTGACGTCTTTGTCTTCCTCGTCCTGATCTTCCTCGCCCTCATCGCTGGAGATGATCTCCTCCATCGAATCCCCCCCTTCCGGGTTCAGCCCGAACCAGGAGGGCGGCATCTCAGCGCCATCTTCGTCCCGCTCCAGGATGAAGATGCCATTATCGGCGTACTTGGTGACGGTCGCCGTGCGCTTGACAAGCTCGTCCCGCACCGCCTGCAACTTGGGTCCGGCCTTCTGACGGAAGGTGGCCAGGTGGACCAGCCTTATGTCCGGGTACCAGGCCTTGACAAACTCCAGCGCCATGCGAGAGCCAGCCAGAGCCACGGTGCCCTTCCAGGCCTCGAACCTCTCAACCGCCACCTCCAGCCAGTCTGCAGTCCGACTGGGAGTGTGAGGGACCTGAGCATCCGGCCAGAGCCCCACCAGGACTTGCGACCCGGTGCGCTGAAGACGGCGGAGCAGACGGTGCGCTGGCTCAAGGTGCATCTTGATGGCCCAAAGCTGCTCGCCCAGACTACGAGGCACATTCAGGTGAATATCCTCACCCGTCCTCATCTGTTGTTCGCGTCCCGCCTCGATGGCTTGGCAGACGGCGATGGAGCAATCGGGAAAAAATTCTGTTCAAAAGAAGACCGAGAGAATAGAAGCTAGTCCCTAAAGCAGTCGGCAACTAAACAACCAAAAGAAGAAAGGACCTACCTTGAACCATGGCCTCGATCACCTCGTAGCCGTCCGAGAGCAACTTCTCCCTGTCGGCCCAGTCCGAGCGCTCAGTCTCGAACTCGGCTTTGAGGAGCGCCTTTCCATGCTTCAGCTGCTGGCCCTCTGCCTTGTGCTTTTCTGCCTGGTCCACTAGCTCCTTCGCTGACCGGTCACACTCCTTGGCGGCCTAGCTGCGCTCCTACTCCCTGGTGAGGAGCTCAGTCTCGAGCTCACCCACGTGTGTCTGCAGCTGAGTGGCGACCTCTGCCAAGTCAAGAAAGAAACATCAGCATCAACCAAAAACAAATAGTTGCCGGAAGATCTAGCCCGACTGCTCAGTAGTCGGCCCGAATCTCGGGGGCTACACCCAGTGGGTGCGCTAGCGCTCCCACTAAAATATGACACAGACTCTAGTTCAAATAACTCCTCATTAATTAATTTATAGTATCTCGTTTCGAAGGACTAATTATTTAAAAGGAAAACACGGGCATGGTAATACATACAGATTCGTTTGCAAATGAAAGAATATTCGTTTGCATTCTCAAATGTAGGTGCACCGGGCAGACCACGGTCGTGTCATGGTGGTCGCATGTGTCGTACAGACGCTAGCACCCAGACACCCACCCCCTCGCTCTCTCCCCACCCCTCACCCATCTACCATTAGTTATTCCAAGCATGACAGGCAATGACCACAGCTTCGACGTCGATGCCTACCTACGTTACATCTTCGGTGAGGAGAACGAGCCGGAGCATGTCAGGTAGCAAGAGCTTCATCGGCCGGTGCAGGCACCATGGCCCATCGGCAGTGATATCGGCGTGACAGTCCTTGGGAGCACAATCGACATATTGCGTAGCAGGTGTAATGAGCAGTTTGCCATCCACCATGCAAAAGATCCAGAGCTGCTCTGTGGCATGATCGACGACCCACCCGAAGAGCCTCTGTCACCAGTGCTCATCGAGAGCCTGAAGCCCCATAAGGAATGGGCAGAGGACCTACATGATTCAGTCAAGACACAGGAAGCCTGCGGCTTCATCATTGCCCACGGCGACCGTGTCAACCTCGATCTTGATGATGTGGTGGCCAGGATCGAGCGCATCCTTGGCGGAGTTGACGTCCCCGACGAAGTAGAACATCGCCAATGTGATATCTTCAGGATGCAGGTGATGGACGGAATTTGCTACCAGGCCAGAGACATGGAAATGGAGCGGTTCTGCGGAAGTTGTCATGCACGCGATTGCACGCTATCAAGCTCTTCTAAAAGATGCCCATTAGCCCCAAGAGCCTCCCAGCGCCAGCAGCTTCATAGGCGGAGGCGGGTCAGGACACTTGCAGTGTACGGCCACAAGGGTGCTATGCTGATCATGGAGTCCGAGAAGACATCATCGGAAGGCCGCCAACTCAGCCTTTTAGCTTATATTTTATTATCATTGTATGCATCTATAGGTCGTGAGTGTTCTAGGCCTGGCCGCATGTGGCATTTTAAATTATCCTGAATATGTAAGACAATTATTAAGAATTATTAACCGTTGCTATTGTAAATTTTCCTCAACGGCGAGCAGAGCGCGTAGGGATGCCAGAGCGGAGCACGCCGCGGTTGCCTCAATGGCGAGCAAAATGCGTGGATGGACGTGAGTAGAGCACGCTGCAGCCGCCTCAACAGCGAGCAACCACATGGTCAACCTTCTGCCATCAATAAATTTTGACCTTGTTTCTCGTCACATTGCATAGTACAATGCAATATGTAATTGCAAATCTATTTACACCTGTCAAACTAATATGTGTTCACACTTAGCACCGGGATATAAAAACTACCCACTCAAAAATTACTTCACATTTCCTCTCCTTATCACCCACAAAACTGGTCTTTCCTGTCAAGTCGTTCTGCCATGACCGGTAGTAGGAGTTTAGGGTGGACATATAACCAGGCAGCAAAGACCAAGGCTACGGAAGCACTAGAGAGGTCCCACCACGAAGCCGCAGCTGCACCTGAGATGTCCCGGCGTGCCGCGGAGCCCTCGAACGAGCTCTCATGGGCACACGAGGGCTCTCACAAGCGCATTGGCGGCGTCAGCCATCGCGACGAGCTGGCGTACCTGAAGTCCTTCACTGCCGACGATGACATTCTCGCTGGCATCACTACACAGCAGGAGCTAGTCGACGGCTTGATGAAGCTGCTCAAGATCAGCGATGCCTCGGTTGACAAGGCGACCAGCCTCATCAAGCAACTCATGGGTGACAATGTGAAGCTCCTCAAGGCGCTCACCGAGAAGGAGGAGGCGGCCGGGTGGAAGATGCTACATGAGAAGAGCAGTGCCTCAGGGATGACGCTAACAGCGGTCGTCGAGGATGGGTGACTTGAGGAAGCTCCGGATCGAGTGCGAGCAGGAGGTGGAGGAATCTGTGGTTGCGTTCAAGCAAAGTCGGGAGGAATTGAAGAAGGAGTTGGAGGATGTCGTTGCCCGGCGATCCATCGACGAGTAGAGATAGTAGTGACCCAGATCGTTGTCTGCAATTTCCTTCTTCTCTTGCACAGGTGTCTTCCGGGCTTTGCCGCATGTGGCATTTTAAATTATCCAGAATATGTAACACAAGTACTATCTGTGCCATTGTAAAATTGTCATCGTATTATCCGTTGCCATTTTATTTGTGGTCGTATTATCTGTTGCCCTACGTGGCAATTTAAATTAGGGCGGAATACGAGTTGAAAACACGAACAAAGCAAATGCTGCCATGGGATCACAAACAAACATCCTCCGTCCATGTGCTTTAATTAACCCATAAATGGAAAAGTTGTGAGCGAGGCGGGCAGTGACTGGTGCATGGAGGTCTAAGAGCTCGCTTCCCGGTGACCATGGGCGGCCTTGCTACTCGCACGTATCTCGTCGAGCCTGCGAGATGGACAGGATGCACACGTCCCGTCGAGCCTGTGCGGTGAACTGCTCGCACGAGTCCCATCGAACCTGCACGGCGGACTTCTCGCGCTCGTCTAGTCTAATCAAACAGTAGCACACACACCACCGAGTATGGTTAAATTTTGACACGGTTAATATAATACAACCGTTTGCGATATTAACGTGTCAGCTTTTTGTTTCAAAAAGGACTTTGTTGGCTACTAATATGTGCGCCTCTTCTCAAACTGGATGATTTTTTTTACCATGGCATATATGTGCCATGTCATGAAGCCATGCCAAGTTTCATGTCTTGTCACATCCCTAGCTTCAGGCATTGCTCTAGGTTAGCTTCATGTGTGCATCATGTCTATATTTTTGAAACTTGAATTGAGGAATATTGGAAGCCTCAAAACCCTAAATAAAAGAGGGGCAAAAACCCTAGAAATCTCATTCATTGCTCCAAAAGTGCTCTTCTTAAAATGTTGATAAATTTTGGTAAGGGTTTTGGTCCCAACCAAAATATTGAACATTTTTTAAGGATTTATTTTTGGGACTTTGAATTTAAATCATAGCTATTTGAATTGGACTTATATCTACTGTTAAATAAATATAGGTCCAATAATTCTGAAATATTTTTGTGGAGCATTGTTTTAATTCTTTTAGCTCCTAAAAATGTTGTCAGAAGCAAAATAAATTGAATTGGTTTCAAAACCAAATTCAAAACAAACCTGCAAAATAGAAAACAGAATTAAAAGAAACAGAACAAAAAAAATAAAAAGAGTAAAGCCTACCTGGCCTCACCCGTGCAGCCCACCAGCCGGCCCAGCTCCCCCACCTGGCCGGCCCAGCCCACCTCCTCCCCCCTTGTCCTCTTCTTCCTCTACCAGTAGGCAGAGGCGAGGCGTGGCGCGCGCCCGAAGAGCTCCGGCCACCTCCTGCTTACCTACTCGCCGCTGGAGGCACCCGAGGGAGCCACGCACTTCCCCCCTCGTTCCCCACGACCTCTCTCACTCTCCCGTAGCTCTCCCTCGCTCCTCCCTCTCCTCTGCTCTCTCTCCCTCACGCGCCCGAGCGGAGCCCATCGCCGCCGACGCCGTTTACCGGGGCCACAGCCACCCCCTCGCTCCCACTATGCATCCCTGAGCTCCGCCCTGACCCCGTGGAGCTACACACACAATGCACGCGACCAGAGGAGGCCGCAGTCGACCGGAGCGTCGTCGTCTTCATCTCCGGCGCCCGGAGATCGCCGTCGTCAATTCGCCGTTGCAGAGGCTTTCCCGAGCCCACCGAGCTTCTCTCCCGAACCCTCGTGAGCCCCTGTCCATTTCCCCTCTCTCCCCGTGCCCGTCCGTGCCTTCTAACCGCCCCGGCTGTCGGAGCCGACAGTTCCTCGCCGCCGGCAATGTCGCAGACGGTGCTAGAGCCACCGTAGCTAACTCCCGAGCACGGCAACGTGCTCAGTACGCTTCCAGGAGCCGAGCGCGCCCACCCGTGCGACCTGCCGTGCCCCCTAGCGCCAACCCGCACCAACCCCGAGCTCCGGCCGCCGCCGCGAGCTCGATTCCGGCGAGCCCGTTCGACCTCAGCCCCTCCCGCTTGCCTAGATGGATGCGGCTGAGCGCTAGCTACGCGTAGATGATCGCTGCCGCTGTTTTGGTCGCCGGAGGAGGATTTCCGACCCCCTCCGCCATCTCTGGCTCTGCCGGCGACGAGCCGCGGGTCAACTCCGGCGAGTTGACCCGGGGTTTGACCCCCTGACGTGTGGGCCCGGGCGCCTGCTTAGTTAGTGCTAGGTTAGCTCGTGTTAATTAACTTATTTAGTTAGGTGAGCCACTGACATGCGGGCCCCGCCCGGCTAACTAAGTTAGTTAGGGCTAACTAACTTGGTTAGTTGACTGGGTCACTGACCAGTGGACCCCACTGGTCAGGTTTGACCTGGTCGTCGCCTTTGACTTGCTGACGTCATGCCGACGTCATGCTGACGCAGTAACTTATTTTCTGAATTTATTTTTTTATATAAGAAATTTCAGAAAATGCCTATAACTTCTAAAAATCATAGAAAATTAACCGTAACTCCAAATTAAATAAATTATATATGAAAAATTATCAGAAAAATTCAAGGAATCCATCTGTACCATTTTCATGAATATTTGAACAATGTTTGTCCTCTGTTTTGGACAAAACAATTAAATGGCATTTGAATAATCACATATGGAGTTTGAATTTGAATCTTGTATTCAAACCAACTTCATTTAATCTGTTGCTAGTTGCATTAGCCCAAAACACATTCATTTTGCCATGTCATGATCATGCATCATATTGTGCATTGCATTGATTGTGTTCCCTTCTGTGTTGCCGGTATTTGTCCCCTCTCGATAGACATGATACCGATGATGTGATCGTTGACACTGATGAAGACTCAATGTTATCTTCAGAAGTGCCAGGCAAGCAAAACCCCCTTGTTCATTCCGATACAATTCTACTCTCTCGCTCCTGCTCTCTTTTACTGCATTAGGACAACACCGATTCATCTGTTACTTGCTGCGGTAGCTGAACCCCTTTATCCTTTGCATGACCTGTCATTGCCACAGTAAATAGATGAAACCCACTAGCATGAGTAGGAGTTGTTTGAGCCCTGTTGTGCCTACTCATTCATGTTGTTTGTCATGCCTGCTACTGCTTAGAGTTGAGTCAGGTCTGATTCATCGGGGATGAATCAGAGGCGTGTGAACATGTCCTACTGTGTGTGAACACGATTTGGTAAAGGTAGCGGTGAGAGGCCATGTAGGAGTACATGGTGGGTTGTCTCATTGCAGCCGTCCTCAGGAACTGAGTTCTGTGTTTGTGATCCATGATTCAGCTACTACCACGCATTGGGCCCGAAACCAATGGACCCTCTCGGCTTCTTGATCACCCTTGTCCTCTGTCCAGGAGTTGCAAGTAGTTTCTGGTGTTTGTAGTATGCTGGAGGCCGTGCGCAGCGCTGACCGTAGGGGTGGGCTGTGATGCGGTAGGCACGTGGCCGGGTAAACCAGGCGCCCGTTTGGTGTCACGGAACCCTGTACACATCGTTTGGGGCTGTGAGCGAAACTCCGGCCGGATCTCCTCATGGATGGAACCCGAATAGGCGATAAACCTGGACTAGAGACTTGAGTGTTTAGGCAGGCCGTGGCCGACACCCACGTTGGGCTTCCGCTTGAAGGTTGCCGAGTACATGTCGTGTAAACGGCGGTAAGTGGTGAGAGCGTGTGTGAAGAAGTATACCCCTGCAGGGTTAACATCATCTATTCGAATAGCCGTGTCCGCGGAAAAGGACTTCTGGGTTGCTTATATCAGTTCATAGACAAGTGAAAGTGGATACCCTAAAATACGCAAGATAAGCGTGAGTGCTATGGATGGCGTTCTCGTAGGGAGACGGGAGCGGATCCATAGTGGTGTATTGATATGGTGAATATGTGGACTCGTGTGCGCCACCTCAAAAGAGTTACTCGCAGTCGTAGTTCAGGATAGCCACCGAGTCAAAGCTGGCTTGCTGCAGTTAAACCCCACCATCCCCTTTGTTGATAATGAAGCATATGTAGTTAGTTCTGATGTAAGTCTTGCTGGGTACATTTGTACTCACGTTTGCCTATTTATGTTTTTGCAGAGAGACTTCGGTCTCGCTAGTAGTTCCGCGTGGACTTCGACGTTTAGCTTGTTACCTCAGCTACGATCTTGTGCCCCGGCAGGATCTGGTAGATAGTCAGGCTTCTCAGCCTTTTTCAGTTATAGATGTCTGTACCCAGACATGATAGCTTCCGCTTGTGCTTTGATTTGTATGCTCTGAATGTTGGGTCGTGAGACCCCTGTTTGTAATATCTCGCTCCTCGGAGCCTATTGAATAAATACTTGAGTCGTAGAGTCATGTTGTGATGCCATGTTGTATTTGCACATATCGAGCATATTGTGTGTATGTTATTGAAATGCTTGGTATGTGTGGGATCTGACCATCTAGTTGTTTATCTTTAGTAGCCTCTCTTACGGGGAAATGTCTCCTAGTGTTTCACTGAGCCATCGTAGCTTGCTACTGCTCCGGAACACTTAGGCTGGCCGGCATGTGTCCTTCTTCGTTCCTGTGTCTGTCCCTTCGGGGAAATGTCACGCGATGAATACCAGAGTCCTGTTAGCCCGCTACAGCCCGGTTCACCGGAGTCCTGCTAGCCCAGTGCTACAGCCTGGATTCACTCGCTGATGACCGACACGTTCGATGCTGGGTCATGGATGCCTGTCCCTGTAAGTCTGTGCCACTTTGGGTTTACGACTAGCCATGTCAGCCCGGGCTCCTTATCATATGGATGCTAGCGACACTGTCATATACGTGTGCCAAAAGGCGCAAACGGTCCCGTGCAAAGGTAAGGCGACACCCGTGGGAATACCGTGCGTGAGGCCACAAAGTGATATGAGGTGTTACATGCTAGATCGATGTGGCATTGAGTCGGGGTCCTGACAGCGTTGGTATCAGAGCTTGACTGCTTGTAGGTTACTAAGCCAAACTGGTCGAAGTTGAGTCTAGAAATTCTTTAGTTATATAAGGGAATTGATTGTGGGATGAAACGTAAGGCTCTTTTTACTCCTTATACCTCATGCCCTTCTGATCTGAGTCATCTTATCTTTCCTACGGGGTTAGGAAACTAGGCTTTCTCTTCTTTCTATCAGGATCACGTATTACTAGTCCGTAGACTTATAAGATTGTTCGATTTAAGCTTGAGTCCAGTTCCTACTACTTCTGTATGTTAACTGATGATCTCGAAACCTTGATATTGTGCTTCTGAGTGGTTATGCCACCATTTTTTGTGAATGTCTCAAATCTTTTTTTGAGCATTTACAGCCGTTATGTTGTCCGAGTCATTCCAGGTTTCTAAATAGTCTGATGCATTTGCAAAATCCTTTCCCTCTGGTTTCGATGCTCCTTTATGCCAGCTCAATCACACTAATTGTTGAGTCGAGGTACTCTACTGCCTCGACCTTTATGTTGGAGTTATTACTATGACCCTAGGTGTCTTAGGGGGTCATCTAGTAATTTAGCCATGATTGGTGTCCCAGTGTGATGATTCTGGCCTTTATCCTCGAAAGCATTCCGTGATGCTACTTAGTAGTAGGTATTCTACTCCTGGGTTCTGAACCCGAGATTCACTCTACCTACTTCATGTTGATAGTAATTGCTAGTGCCTTTAGGATATTAGTAACCTTTGCGATAGTCCTTGAAGTCCGTGGTATCTTCTTCTTCCAAATACCATGAACTACTTATGGCAGAAGTTCCTCGTTGAACTGAAATATCACAACAGTATTATTTTTGATGGGTTCTCCATTATATATTGTGGCTCTGCCAGTTCTACCTTTCCGCATGGGTTATCCGGAAGAAATATGTTGAACTTGGTTCGACATACTAATCTATGCATCCACAACTCAGAAAATTATATATTCCTTTGAGTTGTTCTCTTTAGTTGCATTCTGACCTTCGTCTATCAATTGATAGTCAAGAGTATGCGTGTGTTCGTTTATCGATGCCTATTACTCTTGTGGTCCGTCAAGCCATTCTGTCCTGAATGACTTGGAGAAACAAACTCCAGTACCTCGTCCATATCTAGGATTGGGTCAAAGTAGTTGTATTCCGCAGATCAAATGCCAATCTAGCTTTTGGTTCTGTTCTACCTTGGAGTATTACCTTATTCTATATCGAGATTGTTATAGGAATTGCACACCATCCTATGAACTCTTGGTACAGTGATACTTCTCACCATCATTAGTCATTCCTCGGCCCTCGTGTTGATGCAACCGGAATACCGACAAATGAATTGTGATGTGTGAAATCAATACTCCTAGCAACCTCGTTGCTTGGTAGTTAAAGGATAATAATTTTACTCTTAGTATGTTGGTTATTGAATCACCATTCTAAGATTGTTCGTGCTACCTAGTCCTTATTTCGGTGCACCCTTCGATTGATGAGTTAGGATCTTGTCAAGTCCTCACTCATCTAATCATATCGTCTTGCCCTCAAAAGCGAGATTGTTCTCGAGCTTAGTAACATACCGGTGGTTCGTGATCTTCTGAATATCTTCTCAGAAGTATTACCAGGTTGTCACCTGATCGCTATGTTGAGTTCGTGATCAAGTTGGTTGATTCCTGTAACCACCCCTTCTCGAAGAATCCGTGTTGGATACCCTGAGCTAGTTGGATAAGCTAAACAACAACTTGGAGAGTTGGAAGATAAAAGCTTGTTCAACTTAGTTCATGTTAAGGGATATCTTTTTGTGTGTGTGTGTTGAAGAAAGATGATATCTTCATCGATTGGTCCTTGTGATCAGTTGCTGGACCTATTGTCTTATCTATCCCTTGATTTGAGTGTGGGCTATCGTCAAATCAAGTCAGATCCAACGATGTTCGTAATGTTGTCTTACTCGTGGATTTTCCTCGAGCATACACCATTACATCTTTTGGGTCTGACCAATGCTATCACCGTGTTCACATGATGGTGGAAGTTCAGTGATATGGAAATTCCGATGAGTTGCTATTGAGCCCATCAGTAGCATTTTGTCTCCCCCCATGAATCATGTTGAACATCAACCTAGTGTTGGAAACTTGTGTAAGCATTTCTTCGTGTTTCGTTCATGAAGCATATGTTTGAATGAAAGTAGTGATTTTCCCTAATTCATGTGCATTTGGTGAAAGTTGCCGCCGTGAATTTGAGAAAGTTAGTTTTGCTTCCTCTGGAATCATCCCAAGTCAGTCATGCATACGTGCGAAGTATTCTGTGGTCTGGAGACTTGCAACCTTCATTCCATATGTGTTCTGAGCACACCAAGCCACTGACTGAGTTGTTCAAAGATAAAGGAGTCTGTCCAAGGTGAACTTTTTGGATTTCCACGCGTGGAGACTTCGATGTCATTAATGATGGTTCCCCCACCTGAACTCGGTAGTGTTTTATTATAAGACTACCACGTGGTCATGTTTGTCTGGGACAGCGTGTTCACATGTTTGTAGCAGAACCAGCTCATGTTTTGGAGCTTGCTATCGTAGTTCATCTCCTGAGAATCCCGCAACGTCATCTCGTCGATTTGTGTTGCAAACTTTCATTTTTCTTCCTAGACTCGATGAGTCTGGAATATCCTGACACCAACCAGATCTGAATCTCAGGCAGATATGATGGTTTGGAACATTTCCCAAGAACTATAATATTGGTCCCTCGGAAACCGGTAAGGTGGATGTCGTGGCCAACACACCCTGCCAGGAGACCTATTATTGTAGTATCTTGATTGGAGAAGTTGGCCACCTCCCCATAGGGATTTCGTAGGGTTTACTCCCTAGTTGCCCCTATGGATTTCTGTGTTCCGAAGTCCGACCTTTTACTTGATGTTCTAGATATCAAACCATATCTATGGGCGGATTACGCTAGCACATCAAGGAGAACATTAGAAGCGGAGTGCTAAATGTCTCTCGGTCGATCATCCAGATTTTATCTCCTTGGCCCCGCCAAGGGTGAAATCTGAGAAGGTGTTATCTTTCTTTGCATCTGCATCATTCATCATGGTAGCAAGTTGTGTTGCCAGGATCCTTGACACGGATATTGGTAGAATCTTGATGATTGTGGAAATGCTCAAGTTCTTGAGAGCACGCACAAGCGCTACGTGTTATCCTCGGCACTAGCTGGGTTTGCTCTCAGTCCCCTCGGCAATGCTATGACCTACTCAAACAGTGAATTCACTCTCTATTGTTGGGTTCTTCCCCAGTTACTAGAATCATTCCCAGCATTTGCATTTTGTTCCCAGCTTGCACCGCCAATGTGCCATTCTACCATGGGTCTCTTCCATCTCCGGTGATAAGCAAATTCATCCATTACGTTGTCTTCAACAAGGTAATCCACATCATCCAAGTCCGAGTATGCCATTCTACCGACCCCCGCCAATCGATTGCTGTGATTTGCCTTAGGCTGATATAGAGAGTCTAAATGATCTCTATATCAAAGGTAATTCTTTTTGCCACTTAAGGGGATATCTCTACGAGTCACCTTCCCTAAGGTGTATCGTTATGGTATCTTGGCAACTCAACTCCTCGCTACGTGGACAACCGATCGCCACATTCTTAAGTCTGGAATTGTTGTCTACCTAGTGAACCTCGTCACCTGCTCCGCTCCATCCCTCCAGAGGTATGCTTCGTCTCTCAGCTCGAGAGATGTTGCTATGTCCCATTCCGTGAGTTAATCCTGAGTTGTTCGACCTTCGAGAAGAACGATTCTTTTAGGGTCTTTCCTTTCCTCTCGTTGTCATGATTAGCTGGAGTTCTCAGAACAAGACATCAAGACAATGATGGTGAATGAATCAACGTTCAACTGAAGTGCACCCTGGATCGTGAAGATTGTACTAGTTTGCGTTTCCCCTTCATCCTACCCTACGCTTGAATCTCGAGACGAGATTCTTGTTTAGTGGGGGTGAGTTGTCACATCCCTAGCTTCAGACATTGCTCTAGGTTAGCTTCATGTGTGCATCATGTCTATATTTTTGAAACTTGAATTGAGGAATATTGGAAGCCTCAAAACCCTAAATAAAAGAGGGGCAAAAACCCTAGAAATCTCATTCATTGCTCCAAAAGTGCTCTTCTTAAAATGTTGATAAATTTTGGTAAGGGTTCTGGTCCCAACCAAAATATTGAACATTTTTTAAGGATTTATTTTTGGGACTTTGAATTTAAATCATAGCTATTTGAATTGGACTTATATCTACTGTTAAATAAATATAGGTCCAATAATTCTGAAATATTTTTGTGGAGCATTGTTTTAATTCTTTTAGCTCCTAAAAATGTTGTCAGAAGCAAAATAAATTGAATTGGTTTCAAAACCAAATTCAAAACAAACCTGCAAAATAGAAAACAGAATTAAAAGAAACAGAACAAAAAAAATAAAAAGAGTAAAGCCTACCTGGCCTCACCCGTGCAGCCCACCAGCCGGCCCAGCTCCCCCACCTGGCCGGCCCAGCCCACCTCCTCCCCCCTTGTCCTCTTCTTCCTCTGCCAGTAGGCAGAGGCGAGGCGTGGCGCGCGCCCGAAGAGCTCCGGCCACCTCCTGCTTACCTGCTCGCCGCTGGAGGCACCCGACGGAGCCACGCACTTCCCCCCTCGTTCCCCACGACCTCTCTCACTCTCCCGTAGCTCTCCCTCGCTCCTCCCTCTCCTCTGCTCTCTCTCCCTCACGCGCCCGAGCGGAGCCCATCGCCGCCGACGCCGTTTACCGGGGCCACAGCCACCCCCTCGCTCCCACTATGCATCCCTGAGCTCCGCCCTGACCCCGTGGAGCTACACACGCGACGCACGCGACCAGAGGAGGCCGCAGTCGACCGGAGCGTCGTCGTCTTCATCTCCGGCACCCGGAGATCGCCGTCGTCAATTCGCCGTTGCAGAGGCTTCCCCGAGCCCACCGAGCTTCTCTCCCGAACCCTCGTGAGCCCCTGTCCATTTCCCCTCTCTCCCCGTGCCCGTCCGTGCCTTCTAACCGCCCCGACTGTCGGAGCCGACAGTTCCTCGCCGCCGGCGATGTCGCAGACGGTGCTAGAGCCACCGTAGCTAACTCCCGAGCACGGCAACGTGCTCAGTACCCTTCCAGGAGCCGAGCGCACCCACCCGTGCGACCTGCCGTGCCCCCTAGCGCCAACCCGCACCAACCCCGAGCTCCGGCCGCCGCCGCGAGCTCGATTCCGGCGAGCCCGTTCGACCTCAGCCCCTCCCGCTTGCCTAGATGGATGCGGCTGAGCGCCAGCTACGCGTAGATGATCGCTGCCGCTGTTTTGGTCGCTGGAGAAGGATTTCCGACCCCCTCCGCCGTCTCTGGCTCTGCCGACGACGAGCCGCGGGTCAACTCCGGCGAGTTGACCCGGGGTTTGACCCCCTGACATGTGGGCCCGGGCGCCTGCTTAGTTAGTGCTAGGTTAGCTCGTGTTAATTAACTTAGTTAGTTAGGTGAGCCACTGACATGCGGGCCCCGCCCGGCTAACTAAGTTAGTTAGGGCTAACTAACTTGGTTAGTTGACTGGGTCACTGACCAGTGGACCCCACTGGTCAGGTTTGACCTGGTCGACGCCTTTGACTTGCTGACGTCATGCCGACGTCATGCTGACGCAGTAACTTATTTTCTGAATTTATTTTTTTATATAAGAAATTTCAGAAAATGCCTATAACTTCTAAAAATCATAGAAAATTAACCGTAACTCCAAATTAAATAAATTATATATGAAAAATTATCAGAAAAATTCAAGGAATCCATCTGTACCATTTTCATGCATATTTGAACAATGTTTGTCCTCTGTTTTGGACAAAACAATTAAATGGCATTTGAATAATCACATATGGAGTTTGAATTTGAATCTTGTATTCAAACCAACTTCATTTAATCTGTTGCTAGTTGCATTAGCCCAAAACACATTCATTTTGCCATGTCATGATCATGCATCATATTGTGCATTGCATTGATTGTGTTCCCTTCTGTGTTGCCGGTATTTGTCCCCTCTCGATAGACGTGATACCGATGATGTGATCGTTGACACTGATGAAGACTCAATGTTATCTTCAGAAGTGCCAGGCAAGCAAAACCCCCTTGTTCATTCCGATACAATTCTACTCTCTCGCTCCTGCTCTCTTTTACTGCATTAGGACAACACCGATTCATCTGTTACTTGCTGCGGTAGCTGAACCCCTTTATCCTTTGCATGACCTGTCATTGCCACAGTAAATAGATGAAACCCACTAGCATGAGTAGGAGTTGTTTGAGCCCTGTTGTGCCTACTCATTCATGTTGTTTGTCATGCCTGCTACTGCTTAGAGTTGACTCAGGTCTGATTCATCGGGGATGAATCAGAGGCGTGTGAACATGTCCTACTGTGTGTGAGCTAAGTGTGTGAACACGATTTGGTAAAGGTAGCGGTGAGAGGCCATGTAGGAGTACATGGTGGGTTGTCTCATTGCAGCCGTCCTCAGGAACTGAGTTCTGTGTTTGTGATCCATGATTCAGCTACTACCACGCATTGGGCCCGAAACCAATGGACCCTCTCGGCTTCTTGATCACCCTTGTCCTCTGTCCAGGAGTTGCAAGTAGTTTCTGGTGTTTGTAGTATGCTGGAGGCCGTGCGCAGCGCTGACCGTAGGGGTGGGCTGTGATGCGGTAGGCACGTGGCCGGGTAAACCGGGCGCCCGTTTGGTGTCACGGAACCCTGTACACATCGTTTGGGGCTGTGAGCGAAACTCCGGCCGGATCTCCTCATGGATGGAACCCGAATAGGCGATAAACCTGGACTAGAGACTTGAGTGTTTAGGCAGGCCGTGGCCGACACCCACGTTGGGCTTCCGCTTGAAGGTTGCCGAGTACATGTCGTGTAAACGGCGGTAAGTGGTGAGAGCGTGTGTGAAGAAGTATACCCCTGCAGGGTTAACATCATCTATTCGAATAGCCGTGTCCGCGGAAAAGGACTTCTGGGTTGCTTATATCAGTTCATAGACAAGTGAAAGTGGATACCCTAAAATACGCAAGATAAGCGTGAGTGCTATGGATGGCGTTCTCGTAGGGAGACGGGAGCGGATCCATAGTGGTGTATTGATATGGTGAATATGTGGACTCGTGTGCGCCACCTCAAAAGAGTTACTCGCAGTCGTAGTTCAGGATAGCCACCGAGTCAAAGCTGGCTTGCTGCAGTTAAACCCCACCATCCCCTTTGTTGATAATGAAGCATATGTAGTTAGTTCTGATGTAAGTCTTGCTGGGTACATTTGTACTCACGTTTGCCTATTTATATTTTTGCAGAGAGACTTCGGTCTCGCTAGTAGTTCCGCGTGGACTTCGACGTTTAGCTTGTTACCTCAGCTACGATCTTGTGCCCCGGCAGGATCTGGTAGATAGTCAGGCTTCTCAGCCTTTTTCAGTTATAGATGTCTGTACCCAGACATGATAGCTTCCGCTTGTGCTTTGATTTGTATGCTCTGAATGTTGGGTCGTGAGACCCCTGTTTGTAATATCTCGCTCCTCGGAGCCTATTGAATAAATACTTGAGTCGTAGAGTCATGTTGTGATGCCATGTTGTATTTGCACATATCGAGCATATTGTGTGTATGTTATTGAAATGCTTGGTATGTGTGGGATCTGACCATCTAGTTGTTTATCTTTAGTAGCCTCTCTTACGGGGAAATGTCTCCTAGTGTTTCACTGAGCCATGGTAGCTTGCTACTGCTCCGGAACACTTAGGCTGGCCGGCATGTGTCCTTCTTCGTTCCTGTGTCTGTCCCTTCGGGGAAATGTCACGCGATGAATACCAGAGTCCTGTTAGCCCGCTACAGCCCGGTTCACCGGAGTCCTGCTAGCCCAGTGCTACAGCCTGGATTCACTCGCTGATGACCGACACGTTCGATGCTGGGTCATGGATGCCTGTCCCTATAAGTCTGTGCCACTTTGGGTTTACGACTAGCCATGTCAGCCCGGGCTCCTTATCATATGGATGCTAGCGACACTGTCATATACGTGTGCCAAAAGGCGCAAACGGTCCCGTGCAAAGGTAAGGCGACACCCGTGGGAATACCGTGCGTGAGGCCGCAAAGTGATATGAGGTGTTACATGCTAGATCGATGTGGCATTGAGTCGGGGTCCTGACATGTCTTTTGGGTGAGTTTTTGATTTAATGGGAATAAAAAACCAAGATTCTCAATGTTTCAGGACGATGAAAAATTTGTAATTGATTCCCATCCATAATTGAGACCTAAACATGCAACCAATGACACATGTACGATTTCCCACCCATTTTGCTTCACTGGAGCATGTGCTTGTAGTTAAAATTTGAATTATGGACTACAATAAATGCGTAGAAAACTTAGTAATTCGTAATATATACAATGGCCAAATGAACCCTGAACAGTTTCAAATTTTAGCCCGACACTCCTGTTATTCTATGTTACCTGTAGAAAAGAAATTTCAAGGCGAGAAGAGGCAGAGATTATCGTTTCGCCCACAAGAGGGGCATGTTTCCCTACCGGAACCATGAGGGTTGCAATAGACTCTGGTTTGTAATAGGCTTGTAATATAGCTTCGCCCCAATTGGACAACTATATGTACCATGTAGTGTCACCATGCCAAGTTTCATGATTTCCTTGTGAGTGTTGGATTTATAGAGATATAAATACCGAGATTCGCAATGTTTGTGGCTAAGCCAGGATGGCGAGACGGTTGAATTCGTTCCCATTTGTTCCATGGGACCTAAACATGCACCCCAAGGAAATGTGTATGTTTTTCTAGCCATTTTGGTGCACTGGAGCATGTATTTGTAGTCCAGACTTGAATTATGGACATTAAATGCCTAGAAAACTCAATTAATGAATAAAAAAGGTCAAAAGAACCCTGAATAATTTCAAAGTTCAGCGCGAATCTCCCATTGTTCCGTGTTGCGTGTAGAAGAAAGAGAGAATTCCTTATTTAACACTGTCTTAAATTTGGATGCCCTATTTAACACCGAAAAAATATTTCTTCCCTCTATGACATCAACTCTAAATTTTGTTCCCAATATAACAGTTATGTACAATATTTAAGCTAACGGTGTTAAATTATGTATGAAATGACAATTTTGCCCTCAAACATCTAGCCAATCTGCCCCTATATTTCTGTGTCATATTTAAAGGTGGCATAACACGAGTCGATGTGGCCAAAAGGTTGTGCTAAAACTAATTTGCCTAAGCTTACGTGATAGGCTGATAGGCCAGGCTCTAGTGGTACGTGGGTACGGAGACAAGAAGTGTTCTGTAATTTGTATGCAAGTTGGAGTTTAGCAGACTGTGCCGCACCTGCCGGAGCCAGTGGCAGCACGTCGTGTTTGCGTTCGTTCCGCCGAGAGAGCGGAGTTGATCGATCCAGCAAGCTAGCCTTTCACATGTACGTGCGTCACGTACGGCTAGACGTGCGTGCACTGATTAATGAAGCAGCGAGCTTTTGCACGTACGTGTGCAGCCCTTCGATAATTTCTTTTAGCATTCTATAAAACTAGCATAGGCACCGGGGAAAAGAGATTTTGGTGATATACTAGTGCCAAGAGTAGTATTGTCATTTCAAGCGCCATTTAACACTGTTAGCTCAAAAAATTGACGAAAGTGTTATATTGGGAATAAAATTTAGAGTCAATGATAGATAGGGAAGAAATATTTTGGCAGTGTTAAATAGGGAATTCAATTTTAAGATAGTGTTAAATAAGGAATTCTTTCTAGAAGAAAATACGAGGCTAGAAGAGGGAGCGATTATTGCTTGGCCCACAATGGGACACATTTCCATATCGAAACCACGAGGGTTCTTGTGACAGGCTCCGGTTTGTAAGAGGTTTGTAACAAAACTTGGCCCAAATTGGCAATGTTTTTACCACGACATATATGTGCCATGACGTGACACCATGCCACCTTTTATGACTTTTGGGTGAGTTTTGGATTTATGGGGATTTAAAAACCGAGATTCGAAATGTTTGAGGACGAGCCAAGACACCGGTATGGTTGTAATTCATTCCCATTATTGGCATGGGACGTAAACATGCACCCAATGACACATGAAAAAAATTTCAAGCCATTTTGGTGAACTGGAGTATGTATTTGTCGTTCAGATTTGAAATATGGACTTTAAATGCCTAGGAAACTCAATTAGTGTATAAAAAGGCCAAACGAACCCTGAATAAGTTTAAATTTCAACACGGATATCATGTTGTTCCATGTTGCCCGTGGAACAAAATACAAGGCAAAAAGAGGCAGTGATTACGTTTCGCCCACAAGGGGAACACGTTTCCCTATCGGAACCACGAGGCTTCTTTGAGAGAAGCTCTGGTTTGTAAGAGATTTGTAATAAAGCTTGGCCCAAATTGGACATTGTTTTTACCATGACATATATGTGCCATGATGTGACACCATGCCACCTTTGATGACTTTTTGGTGAGCTTAGGATTTATGAGGATTTAAAACCCGAGATTCCAAATGTTTGAGAACGAGCCATGACGCGGGTACGGTTGTAATTCGTTCCCATTCCTGGCATGGGACGTAAACATGCACCCAAGGACAGATGTATAAATTTTCTAGCCATTTTGGTGAACTGGAGAATGTATTTGAAGTTCAGATTTGAATTATGGACACTAAATGCATAGGAAACTCAATTAGTGTATAAAAAGGCCAAACGAACCCTGAATAAGTTTAAATTTCAGCACGGATATCCTGTTGTTCCATGTTGCCCGTAGAAGAAAATACAAGGCGAAAAGAGGCAGTGATTATGTTTCGCCCACAAGGGGGACACGTTTCCCTATCAGAACCACGGGGCTTATTTGAGAGAAGCTCCGGTTTGTAAGAGGCTTGTAATAAAATTCCTCGACATATATGTGCCATGTAGTGACACCATGCCAGGTTTCACGATTTTCGGGTGAGTTTTGGATTTACGGAGATTTAGAAACCGAGATTCTTCTCACGAAATGTTTTCAAATAGCACACGGTACACTCACGAAAGCCGTGTGCCTACCAAACCGTGGCTGATACCCCCCTTCCCCTGCTGCGCGTGTGATCTGAGTCGTGCGTTCTGATTAGCCAGAACCCAAACCCCACGGATCGTACCAGTACAAAAAGAAGACACATCCGTGACATTTTGGGCCGAACGAAATTTTTTTGTCATACTTATGACACTTCTATGATGATAATTGTGACAAAACTAGGTATCATCATAGATGTGGTGGGCTCCTACATCTATGACAAAAAATCATGACAAAAAATGGGCTTTTCGTCTTGGGCGGGCTGGAGAGGCAGCTGGATGACATTCTTTGGACCGTCCATGATGGAAAAACCCGTGGTAGGATCGAGGGCTAGGAAAATATCGGGGTGTTCTTGATTATGGTAGGTGGTCGGGGCCGAGCGATGGGTGTTTCTCTCATACACGCACGTGCGTGTGTGCGAGGCGTTGGGCTGTAACTGAACCCGAGCAAGGCGTTTGCCTGCTGAAATAGAGCAATTGCACTGAAGGCTACGCATTACTGAACCCGAGCGGTCGATCGATGGCTGTTAACTGAACCCGATCGAGTGATTCCTTCACTACTGCTGCTAACTAAAGCCGATCGATGCTGCCTCTGGATGAACAGTGAGCGTTGCTGGGGGTGGTTTGGATGAACAGTTCCCGGTGGGGGTGGATGAACAGGCCCCCGTGGTGTTGCCTCTGGATGAGCAGGACCCCGATCGATCGAGCCGGTTGGGGCTGGATGAAGAGGACCCCATGGAGGGCTGGATGAATAGGACGATCCCGTGGAGGGCTGGATGAACAGTAGATGGTGGAGGGCAAGATGAACAGTAGCCCTTGGAGGGGTGGTTGAACAGGAGCCCGTGGAGAGGGCTGGTTGAATAGTAGCCGGTGGAGTAGCGCGTGGTGGAGGCTGGATGAACCGGAGCCCGTGGATGAACAGTCGCGGGTGGAGGCTGGAGGAGGTCGATGGTGGATGAACAGTAGCCCGTGGAGGTGGGAGGGGTCTACGGTGGAGATGAACAGTATCCCGTGGAGTCACATTTTGCGGTACGCCACACCCCTCCCGATGAACAGGACCCCCGTTTCGACCGTAGCTCTCCAACACAAGTCTGTTTCCTCCGTTTTGCGGTACGCCACACCCCTCCCGATCAACAGGACCCCGTTTCGACCATAGTTGGTCTGTTTCCTCCGTTTTGTGGTACACCGGACCCCTCCCGATGAACAAGATCCCATTTCGAATGTGGCCGCTCGAACACAAGGCCATTTCCTCCATTCTGCGGTATGCCAGGCCTTGTTTCCATCGGCTATTCCGTCCAAGCCCTCCCGATGAACACGACGACGCATTCCGTTCCGACCCAGCCGGTTGGCTCCCCATGAACACGACAACGACGCAGTTTCTCCATTCTGACCCAGCCATGTACACGAGCCCTGGCTGTACGTATGCGCAAGTAGGCATTCAAGACCCCACCCGTATGTACGTATGTGGCCATATTTTCTTTCTTGCACACTGGTCGCTGTACGTATGTGTACTTGCTACGTGTGCGCCTCTACTATGGCACGTGCATGCCTCTACATCGACCAGTATGTACGTACATGTTCGCGACCAGAATGACAACTCTACGTATGCTTCGACCAGGTGGGTCCCGACTGTCAGGCACTTCCTTGTGTGCGAAGATGTAGCTCGTGGGTCCGAGCAGTCAGGGGGAAACGTTTTATCATGATATACAGTGGTACATCCGATGGGTCCCCGCTGTCAGGTGGAGGAATAATTATTTTGCGCGTCATAAGGATGCACTTCCTTGCTGTGACCGTGGACCCAGCTATCAGCCTCTCCACGTACAGTCCATGTCCGATGGAAGTCGTTCCTTGACCACATTGACCACGTTGCGGCAAGAGCACCAGGGCGGTGGATGACGACGAGGCCTAGGAAGGGGATGATGCGGAGCCGGGGAAGACGCGGCAGTGGATGCCCTCGCATAGAGGAGTATGAGGGTTCACTAGTTCGCTGTGGTGTGAGGTTGATCGCCGTAGAATAATAGGGGGTGTGGGTGAGTAGAGGGATGGCCTGGCCAGTGGTGGGAGTAGTAGGGGGCGGTGAGGCCTCCGTGGCATCGCAGCCGGCCATGGGAGGCAGGAGCGCGAGGCATGACCGGCGCTGGTTTGGGCGGCTGGAGCAAGAAGACCAGAGGTTGAAGAAGCACTACAGCCGTTGGATGGACATCATACGGTCACTGGAGCTAGAATTGTTCATATTGACTAAGTTGACAAAGCCCTCCGTCCTTGTCAACTTAGTTGGCCCACAAGTCAGCCTCCCACTATTGTGGGTCCCAGCTAGCAGGGGAGTATTCATTTTTTGTGCGTAATAAGGAGGCACTTCCTTGCGTGCGAAGATATAGCTGGTGGGTCCGAGCTGTCAGCGGCGGTAACGTTGTTTTCACAAAATATAGAGGCCCTTTTGGTGGGTCCCAGATGTCATGTGGAGGAATCATTATTTTGCGTGTAACAAGGAGGCATTTCCTTGCGTGTGGCCGTGGACCCAGCTGTCAGCCTCTCCACGTATATAGTCCACTTCTGATGCATGTCGATCGTTGACCACGTTGACCAGGCTGCACCGAGAGCACCAGGGCGGTGGACGACGGTGAGTCCTAGGAAAGGAACGACAGGGAGGCAGGGAAGACTCGACTGTATGAGGGTTTACTGGTTCGTCTCCCGTCGCCGGAGAATAACAGTAGGTGTGGGTGAGTAGAGGGGTGGCTAGGCCAGGGATGGGAGTATGATGGGGCGGTTTGGCCTGCGCGGCAGCACAGCCGACCGCGGGGAGGAGGGAGTAGGCAGTCCCGCCGGCGCTTGTTTGAGTTCGTGGAGCAGGAAGAGCAGAGATTGAGGAAGCACGACGGTCGTTGGATGGACATCCAACAGTCACTCCTTGTGCATTAACCTTTTTTTAGGAAACCCTCAAATCTGTGGAAAACAGCATACAACCCATCTACCATTATTTCTAATAATTTACAGCCCATTTGCTAAATTTTTAAGGTGTTTCTGAGCCCATATTATTTTTGTTAGCATTATAGCCCATACTGTGGCCACGGTTAAAAAATTGTACGAAATTTTGCATATTTCGGTGCGGTCCAAACTATTTTTAATACCAAAATTTCGAGTCACATTCAAACTGATTTTAAAAATAAATGTATATCAATATAAAATCCAACAAATTGTCCACGCATAAAAATCAATGCAATTTAAAATCTCGAAATGAAAAAAAGAAATTTGAAACTAATTGCCGGTTTGATGTGTTTTAAAAATGTACAACCCATTTCTCATTACTGATAGGCCATTTTCTCGGCCAGCCGAATGAAGCCCTCCTCGTCTTGAAAGATTTGCAGCCCAACAGGCCTGACAAAGCAACTTACTTGGAAAATCACAAAAAAACTGGGCTGTGGACGTGGACCCAGCTGTCAGCCTCTCCACGTACAGTACTCTTCCGATGGAAGTCAGTCGTTGACCACATTGACCACGCCGCACCAAGAGCACCAAGGCGGTGGATGATGCGAGGCCTAGGAAGGGGACGATGCGGAGCCGGGGAAGACGTGGAAGTGGATGCCCACGCGGAGAGGAGGACAAGGGTTCACTAGTTCGGCTGCGGTGTGAGGCTGCCATCGCCGCAGACTAACAGGGGGTGTGGGTGAGTAGAGGGATGCCTTGGCCAGCGGTTGTAGTAGTAGGGGGCCGTGAGGCCTCCGCGGCATCACAGCCGGCCACGGGAGGCAGGAGCACGTGGCACGACCGGCGCTGGTTTGGGCGGCTGGAGAAAGAAGACTAGAGGTTGAAGAAGCACTACGGCCGTTGGATGAACATCATACGGTAACTGGGCTTAGAATCATTCATATTGACTAAGTTGACAAAGCCCTCCGTCCCCGTCAACTTGGTAGGCCGACAAGTCAGCCTCCGACTATGCTGGGTTCTAGCTGGCAGGGAGAGTATTAATTTTTTTGGTGCGTAATAAGGAGGCATTTCCTTGCGTGCGAAGATAGCTGGTGGGTCCGATCTATCAGCGGGGGGCATGTTTTGTTCGCGAAATACAGAGGCCCTTCCAGTGGGTCCCAGATGTCAGGTGGAGGAATCAAAGACTTGAGAAGGCGTACAGAACAAGCTAGTGTACCAGTAAAGAGACGTTGCTGAGTTTGAGAAAAAAGAGAGATGTGCTCCTGTAGCTGGTTGGAATCCAAACCTAGACTATGACTATATATATGGTGCTATGCTACTCTGCAAGTAATGAAACTAACATATCCATCGTTCGCTTCTCCTCTTCTCTACTTACTCTGCCTAGCATCAGAAGCTCTGGCCCCAGCAACCATGTACGCTGGCTGCTCGTCCACCTGCTCCCCCACATCTGCCAAGTCGCCACCTGTACCATCGCCTGTGGGTCTCATCACACCCCCGTCGGCACGCGCACCGCAGCTGGTTGCTCATCGCAACCCGCTGCCATTGGTGTGGTGCCACTGCTGCAAATCACATAGAGTCATCCGTCGCGTCTCAACCACAATCCTCAAACCTGGCCGAGTCTTCTACAAATGCCCGAATCATGGGGTAATAATATGTTTAAGTGTTGTTCTGCTGCTTTTAGTTGCTAATTTTTTTAATAGTTTGGTTGATGATCTTCGAATCTGATTTGTGCAGAAAAGGGAAGATTCGTGTGATTTCTATTTCTGGGAAGTTGCTGATGTGGGGGAGTG
This sequence comes from Triticum dicoccoides, assembly GCF_002162155.2. Classification (NCBI taxonomy): domain Eukaryota; kingdom Viridiplantae; phylum Streptophyta; class Magnoliopsida; order Poales; family Poaceae; genus Triticum; species Triticum dicoccoides. Next base: position 264,021,147 of record NC_041384.1, read on the forward strand.
CAACTACGCTGATTAGTTGGTTAGCCGAGGAATCCCAATACTAGCAGGTTGGGGTGTTGGACAAGTAACTGAAGGAACCGTAGAAGAGGAAGATGCAGAGCAGAAGGTTAAAGATGCAGTTCCTCTGATCATGTCCAAGCAATAGCTGTTGAACGGCCTTGACAGCAATGAGGAGATGAAAGAGCTTGTGAAGATAATGGGCAAAATCGATGTTCTTTGTAGGATGATTGTCCCTTTATTTGCAGTGTATGTAGCACTCGTGATGTATTCAGTGGCTATGACATGTGCACTTTGCTGAAACTAGTAATGAATGAAACCTGTGTAGCAGGCTGGGCGTAGTGTTGTGAACATCTAATGATTTATATTAATGGAAATCCGGGGGTATCCCCTTTTGCTCATAAATAAATAAATAGTAGAGGCCCTTTTGGTAATAAATAAATAAATTAGCAGAGGCCCTGTCGGGTCAGCTTTGTTCTCATTCGAAGACGTTGAGCAAATTGCAGTCCAACAGCAAACTATGAAATCAAATTCAAGTTTCACAGCCAAATATGAGTACAACTAAACAACAATGTCATCATGATCTAGTCATCATACAATCACCAAACAAAAATCAGCATACATAACAAGTGATGTTCTCACAAGAAAATACTAAACAACATGTTCATCAGGTTTCAGTTGTCATAGCAAACACAATTTCACATAGTAGATAAAAAACGTCTTCTGACAGGCAAATACGACAAAAGCAATGTAATCATCATCCACAGCAGCAGCGTCAACATCTTCGCCATGTGTATTAGTCTGAATCATAATTCCCCACGGTGTCATCTTCTTATTCATCCTCAACATCCTCGAACGTTGGCTTCTTCTTGATCAACTCTTGTATGTCCACAGCATGACATGCAATCTTTTCGCCGGCGTCATTGACGTGATGGTTCTCAAAGATATTAGGAGCATATGTGTTATCTTGTACATCAGGAGCAGTGTAAGCATCATCTTGATGTGCAACTTCATTAAATGAATTCCTCTGCTCAAACCTTTGCAATACTCTCCAGTCATCGCTACATGCAAATGTGCCTTCCAAGAAAAATATCTGTGTTGCTTGATTTGCCAAAATAAAAGGCTCGTTGGTTTGGTACGCCGCCTTGTCATTAATGGATTTGAAATAATTATCAGCTTTGGGTTTTGCGATCCTGGAAAACAGGTTATACCAACGACAGCACAACAGAACCACAAACCGATGATCCTCGAAACTGGAGATATACTGCAACTGAACAATGTCTGTTATGTTAGCACACATTTCAGTTGTCTCTTTGGCATATGTATCCGTGCTCATGATGGCACTGTTTTGTGTCTTCCTGCCTTCCTCTCATGCAAGGGTGTTGTAGCACACATTTCCAACAACGCAAGATTCATAATGTCTTACCCGAGTATCAGGACCCATTGCTAGTGAGTAAAGGGCATCATCAACTGCCTGCCCATCCTCCCGCATCTTCTTAACCTATGGTTAGAAAATAGCCAAGCCGGTCATCTTATGTACTCAATATATTAAAAACAAATAGTGCAATTCAAAAGCTTACATGGCTCTTGAACCATTTCGCAAATCCTGCCATAACCAGTTTGTCAATGTTTCTTGGATTTTGTGGCAGTAACTCCTTTTTGTAGATGCTGCACAACATAGTGAACATGTCAAACATCTAAATATATAAGAATGTGCTACAAGTTTAGTAGATTATGATGTATAAGCTGCAGTACTTAGAACTTACTTGATATAAGGTAGTATCTCAGGAAGTTATTCAACACGTACCAAACCATTTTGTCCAAATCTTTAGGTTTATCCTTTTGTCGACTCTTCCCTGTAACTCGAATAGAATAATCAAAAACATTGAGCCCGGGATTGTCTTCATCCACCTCTTCACTAAGCTGATCATCTGTTTCAATGTATTTTGAGCAAAATGTTAACGCTTCTGTAGCAATGTAGGCCTCTGCAATGGAACCCTCGGGTGTAGCTCTGTTCCTAACATAGGCCTTGAAAGTGCCTAGCCGCCTTTCAATAGGGTACATCCAGCCATACTGTACTGGACCTCTAAGTAGTGCCTCATCGGGTAGATGAACAACCAAATGCACCATCACATCAAAGAATGCTGGAGGATATATGTTCTCAAGGTCGCATAGGATAGTTGGTATCTTGTCTCTAAGACGCTCCAAAGCATCTATCCTAATATTTCTACTGCAGAGTTCCCTAAGAATTGTCCCAACTCTGCAACTGCTTTGTATAAGTTAGGGCAGCCCAATCCTCCAAGGATAACAGGTAAAACCCATTGAAGTAGGACGTGGCAGTCATGAGTTTTCAACCCTTGTACCTTGTTACCATATGCACTAACTCTCCTTTCAAGGTTGGAAGAAAATCCATGTGGGAATCTCACACATGACAGGACCTCGCAGAATTCTTTTGTTTTTACCCTGTCCAAGACGTACACAGCTGGTGCCATATCCCGTGGTTTACCTTCATCTCGCACCTGCAAATCCTGTCTGATACCCAGGTGTGTCAAATCAATCCTAGATTTTAAGGTATCTTTCGTCTTGCATTCAATATTAAGAAGTGTGTCAATAATGTTGTCACATATATTTTTGTCGATGTGCATCACATCAAGATTATGCCGCAGATCGAAATCTTTCCAATACTCCAAGTCCCACAAAGTGGACCTGCAGGTAAACAATAACCTCTCTTCTGCCCTGCCACGCTTCCTTTTCCCGCTACCATTACTAGGATGGTTTCCTAGTGTAATATGCCTGACCTTCTCTAATTCCACTTGCAACTCATCAGTGGTGAGCCTCTTTGGCGCATCACGGTTTTCATGCTTTTGCATTGAACACATGTATTTGGTATTTTCTAGGATGCGGCTTGTCCTTGGCAAGGAAACGGCGATGTCCAATGTAACAGATCTTGCTAAGTATTGTGTATGACAGCGGATTCCTGTCAGAGCAAACACATGCATTGTAACCATGTGTCATTTGCCCTGACATAGTTCCCAAAGTCGGATAATCATGGATGCACCAAATTATAACAGCACGCAGAAAGAAATCAGCTGGTGGGCTGCTATATAGGTCTCGAGTGAGAACACCCCTCCATAATTGTTGAAGTTCCTCCACAAGAGGCTCCATGACTTTCCGGGACTTTTTGGACCTGGGATGAGAAAGGCCATCATGCAGTTTGATTCTTTGGTGCAGACATTTGGAGGCATGTTGTAAGGGATAACAAGAACTGGCCACATGCTATATGTCGCGCTCTGGTGGCCAAATGTGTTAAATCCATCTAAAGCTAAGCCAAGTCTAATGTTTCTCGGGTCAGCAGCAAACTTTTCATGTTTCTGATTGAAGCTTTTCCACTCACTACCATGTGATGGATGGCTCATTACATTCCGATCTCTGTACTCCTGGTTCCAAGAATGCCACGGTACATTCTCTCTTGTTTCAGCATCATGAAACAACCTCTGCAATCTTGGTGTAATTGGAAAATGTCTTAGAACATTATGAGGAATCCTCTTCACAGCATCACCATTTTTCTTCTGCAGGTGAAAGTTCACGGAATGCACGAGCATTTCGTAGCATTGTTTCAATGTTGGTCAAACTCACTGGCTCTGCCACCACCTCCTCCTCCTCTTCCACCTGAGCATCAGGCAGATCAAGATGGTGATCTGCTGCTTCCACGTAGTCAATAACATTGATGTTCACAGCTTCACCATGATGAACCCACCTAGTATATGTGACCGACATGCCATACAAGTGTAGATGATTTTGCATAGTTGACTGGGGTCTTGTAACTGAATTCATACAACTGCTACACAGGTAGAGCACATCTAATTTCGGACCACCGTACTCAGCTCTGATAAAGTTCATGAAGTTTTCAACCCCCTCGACATATGCAGCGGAGAATCTTCAAGCAGAAGTTATCCAAGTCATGTCCATCTGTTAGACATACAAATTAGTTCTTCTACTATATATTACAGGAAAAACATATATGCTTTTTTGTTAAGTCCAAAAAAAAATACCTAGGTCGATGTCTAAAGCTATGGCAAGATATTTGGACGAGCAGATCTAAGTAACGAAATATACATAAAGCTAATTCAGCAAACAGATTTGAGTGCTAAATTATGGCAGGTTGTTTCAGCAGTCAATGAGGCCGAGTACACAGCCATCAAACTATCGAAGGCCATCGCAGCAACAAAGATCAAGTATAAAACAGTGTAGAGCTATTTCAGCTAACGGATTGGCTACTAGACCATGGCAATCTACGTCACAATAAATATATGCAGGATATTTTAGCAACTAATCGGCCTTGGCATGCCATCTCAGCTAAGCAGATTGAGTGCCGAACAGGGCAAGGAAGCTTCTTAAGCAGAGCATATTGACTGTAAACTACTTCGCCAAACAGTGAGATTAACAACGTCTATCAGCTAACATTCAGCGCTACACCGACATGCACGGGGCCTCAGTCTAGAATGCGCGTACCGTGGGAGAAGCTGACCGCTGTGCGTCTCCACAGGAACGTCGCCAGCGGTGGCGTCGTTGACCGCCGTGCGCTCAAGAACGTCGCCAGCGGTGGCGGTGCGGCTCGAGGACAGCAGTCTACGAGAGAGTACTGTGGGAGCGAGAGGATCGCCGTGCATCCCCCTCGATGAACCATGGCGCCGATGTATCGGTGCGGCGGGGAGGGTGGCTTTGGTGGAGCGAATGGAGTGG
>NC_041384.1:264025998-264061521 GCF_002162155.2 Triticum dicoccoides
GCCGAAGGGCGGCTGAATCTAGGATTTGGGGGGAATTTCTGGGTGGGGGGAGGATTTTCGTGCGGTGGGCGGGGGGACTTTGGCGCATGGTCGGTTTCTCCAAGTGCAGTCCCACGTGTTAGTGAAGAAGCAACCCGAAGCGCATTCCATTTGCGTGAGCCGTGTGTAGGACCGAACGTGTGTGGGGCGCAATGCGACCACGACAGGGGTGCTATGAGTGTACCGCCTTTTTTCCTTTTAAACTAGGTGCTTCGCCCCCTCAAAAAAAACTTGTTGCTTCGCGTGATCCATCGATACTACTACTAGTAATCCGGTAATTCCGACTAAACCGGCGTGGCCGGGTCTTTTCCCATGCGATATGCTGGGAGGTTGGCTTAGTTGGGTTTTTTAGGATGAGTAATGCTACACCTACGTAATCCCAGTTACATAATTAATGTAATGTGAAACGTGTGAGCTATTGATTATAGATTGGGGGGAGGGGCCCACCACCATGAAAATCAGGGGAGTATAGAGAGAGGCAATTTACGTTAACCCTTTCGTAGGTTCCCGTAGATGTAGAAAGATGTGAAATGCGTGAATGTGTAGTGGACGTACTATTGGAGTGCCTAAGATAAATTCTGTATGTATAGACCCTATATGTTTATTTTACTTCGCATGTTAGCTTTGTCTCGGTTCAATAAAAAGCAGAGTTGGTGATGATGGTGTGTCTGTCATCCTGCAATATAGGTCGTCCGATCTATATCTAACGGATAGGAAGGAAAATATGACGATTTACCCGCACTCCTCTCCACATTTGCAGATAAGTCCTTCCCTCGTTCATCCTTTTCTCCCACAAGATCTTGATCTTCTGTGCAAGCACGGGCATCTTGCTAGTACTCATACAATATACTATATTATTGTGAAAGTTCATATACACCGGCCGAGTTTAATGCAAACATGACAGATTTTCAATACATTTTAAACTTTTATAGTACAGAAAAATAAAAGAAACCCGACCCTAAACCTATTCTACGGCGGCGACCGACGTCCTCCATCTGCGATCTCTATGTACGGGGGCGGGGTTCAAGACCCGTGAAGTGAAGGTGCGGTCTCCGGTGAGGAAGAGTAGAACATGGGATACGGACCGGCCAGCTGGCACACCATGCCCTGCCGCCTCCCATGCCCTACTCATCCTAGAAGGAGTCCCCGACCTCAGCGGTGCCGGACGTTGGACAGCGGCAACTAGGATGTGTGGCTGACGATGCTCCCGTCGTCAGCCACCAGCGTGGCCACCGCTTGTGCGGTCGCGTCTGCGTCTGACTACGCCGCTATTGCGTCGCGAGAGGCGACTTGAGCGAGGGCGGCAACCTCGAGCTTCATCCTTGAAGACAAGCTCTCCCGCAGAGCGTTCGCGCTTGTGGTCATGGCGGATGTGGTGCCAGGTAGTAGGATGATGTGCTATGGTGTGGAGGTTAGCTAGGCATTACCGCTTTAAGTAGCGCATTCCGGTGAGGCCAAGCGTCCTGGTGCATCATTAAGTCGCCGGAGTTGGTTCCTCGGGCACCAAGCCTCTTAACGACGGCATACGGACAGACGACATGAATGTGGGTAGCTGGCGCCAGCTGGGAACGCACCGCGTGACGGCGCGAGGGACAAGGGTTTTGGATGTGCCAGGGTAGCCAACCGCCACTACAAAAAAAATACACTTCCGTGATGATACGTGTTTGTCACAGTAGGTCACGTTTTTTGTCATGCATGTACATCCATGATGATTTTATGGAAGAATCAAGATAGTCATACCTGTGCTGTCATAGAAGTGTTCCATGACATTACCAAAATTATCATCACGGAAGTGTGCACTTCCATGACGATAAATCGAGCGTCACATAAGTGCTTTCGTCAAGGATGACCGACATGTGGCATCCACCATAACGGAATGCCATTAAGCTATCGGGTCGGCTTTTGGATCCGATAACCCGTTAACAGCCCCGACAAATGGGGATTTTCCACGTGTAAAATCATCATTGGCTGGAGGAAACACGTGTCGGCTCATTGTTGGGACAGATGTCATCCACTCATTGGACAGAAGGCGCCTATGATACGTTGACACGTGGCACGACCCAACAGAGGCCCATTACTGTGAAAAGGCCGGCCCATTTGACTTGGTCAAAAGGTGGCGGGCCGGCGCATGGAAAGCCTGTTAACGACCTATTCACATATAGCCCATTTACAGTCCCGTTACGCCCTATCTGAATTACGCCCAATAGCGTCATCTGGGCCAATCCAATATGATTCCAGCCCGTTTTCACTTCTGGCCCATGTATGGCCCATGACGTCTTTCGGCCCATATGAGGCCCTATGTAACTCTTGGCCTATTAACAGCCTATGGTGAAACTGGCCTGTAGTGAACAGTGTATCACTTTACACCCATTAACGGCCCGTGGTGAAACTGGCCCATAATGAATAGTGTATCACTTTATACCGAATAACGGCCTGTTATTCCGTTGGGCCGTTTCCAGCCCATATTATCTTTCGGCCTTCTCAGAGCTCATTTATTCTTGGGCTCATTTCCAGCATTCGTTTACTTACGGTCCATTACTGTCATTTTCTGCTTGTGGGCCAAATTCAGCCCGTGGTTACAGTCGGCCCGTTTGTGGTCCGTTAATACGTTGGGCCGTTTTCATAGGATCATCAAATACGTCCTATTAACAATGGCCCGTTATGGTCGGCCCATGAAAGGATGATTCCAACTCTAGCCCGTTTCCGGCCATAATGCGGCCTGTTATTGGCCCATGTTTGGCCAATCGATTATACGGCCCATATAAGGCCCATTGATGATACGACCCATTGAAGGCCCTGTTAGGGAATGTTGCAGAAAACAAAAATTTTCCTACGGTTTCACCAAGATCCATCTATGAGTTCATCTAGAAACGAGTGATCGGATTGCATCTACATACCTTTGTAGATCACGCGCGGAAGCGTTCAAAGAACGGGGATGAGGAAGTCGTACTCGACGTGATCCAAATCACCGGAGATCCTAGCGCCGAACGGACGGCACCTCCGCGTTCAACACACGTACGGTCAGCGTGACATCTCCTCCTTCTTGATCCAGCAAGGGGGAAGGAGAGGTTGATGAAGATCCAGCAGCACGACGGCGTGGTGGTGGATGCAGCAGTCACCGCAGCAGGGCTTCGCCGTTCTCTACGGAGGAGGAGAAGGTCTTGGAGGGGAGAGGGAGGCGCCAAGGGCATGGGGTGTGGCTGCCCTCCCTCCCCCCTTCTATATATAGGGTCCCTAGGGGGGGCGCCAGCCCTGGAGATCCAATCTCCCAAGGGGGCGGCGGCCAAGGGGGGTGGAGTGCCCCCCAAGGCAAGTGGGGCGCCCCCCACCCTAGGGTTCCCAACCCTAGGCGCAGGGGGAATGCCCAAGGGGGGCGCACCAGCCCACTAGGGGCTGGTTCCCCTCCCACTTCATCCCATGGGGCCCTCCGGGATAGGTGGCCCCACCCGGTGGACCCCCGGGACCCTTCCGGTGGTCCCGGTACAATACCGGTGACCCCAAAACTTGTCCCGATGGCCGAAATAGCACTTCCTATATATAATTCTTTACTTCCGGACCATTCCGGAACTCCTCGTGACGTCCGGGATCTCATCCGGGACTCCGAACAACTTTTGGGTTACTGCATATACATATCTCTACAACCCGAGCGTCACCGAACCTTAAGTGTGTAGACCCTACGGGTTCAGGAGACATGTAGACATGACCGAGATGGCTCTCCGGTCAATAACCAACAACGGGATCTGGATACCCATGTTGGCTCCCACATGCTCCTCGATGATCTCATCGGATGAACCACGATGTCGAGGATTCAAGCAACCCCGTATACAATTCCCTTTGTCAATCGGTACGTTACTTGCCCGAGATTCGATCGTCGGTATCCCAATACCTCGTTCAATCTCGTTACCGGCAAGTCACTTTACTCGTACCGTAATGCATGATCCCGTGACCAGACACTTGGTCACTTTGAGCTCATTATGATGATGCATTACCGAGTGGGCCCAGAGATACCTCTCCTTCATACGGAGTGACAAATCCCAGTCTTGATCCGTGTCAACCCAACAGACACTTTCGGAGATACCCGTAGTATACCTTTATAGTCACCCAGTTACGTTGTGATGTTTGGTACACCCAGAGCACTCCTACGGTATCCGGGAGTTACACGATCTCATGGTCTAAGGAAAAGATACTTGACATTGGAAAAACTCTAGCAAACGAACTATACGATCTTGTGCTATGTTTAGGATTGGGTCTTGTCCATCACATCATTCTCCTAATGATGTGATCTCGTTATCAATGACATCCAATGTCCATAGTCAGGAAACCATGACCATCTGTTGATCAACGAGCTAGTCAACTAGAGGCTTACTAGGGACATGTTGGTGTCTATGTATTCACACATGTATTATGATTTCCGGATAACACAATTATAGCATGAATAAAAGACAATTATCATGGACAAGGAAATATAATAATAATCCTTTTATTATTGCCTCTAGGGCATATTTCCAACAGGCCCATTGATGATACGGCCCGTAGAAGGCCCATTGTTTCTACGGCCCGTAGAAGGCCTACTGTTTCTACGGCCGTAGAAGGCCCACTGTTTCAACGGCCCGTAGGAGGCCCAGTGTCACTACAGTAAATATTAGCCCATGGTTATTGTGGCCTAGTTCTAAATAATAGGTTATTGCAGCCACTTGCAAACCGTGGAAAAAGAACTGTACTGACTACAAGCAAAGAAATAAACAAGACAACAAGGAAATAAATAAGAAAGGAACTTATGCTAGGCTATCACGGCTATTACACATATTACATCCACTGGGCATCAAAGTTCGCCACCAATGCAAATATAGGGAACAAAGCAGCATATAAACACCACAGCAAAACAAGTCCAGAACTGAAACAACTTCAGAAGAGTTCAAGAAACAAAATCCTGGGTACCCATAATGCTGGCAAGATGCTTAGCAAGCTTATTAACTTTCTCTTGTTTGGCGCTTAAATCCTCCAGCGCTTGATGTTGCACAAGAAAGTACGCATCTGAATTCTGCAGGGACTTCCTCAGTCCTTCAGCTTCTTGCCGCAGCACAGCTGACTGATGCCTTTCAGCTTGTAGCTGATACTGAAGAAGCCAAAGTGATTCAGGCAGCGAGTTCGAAGAGCTTGTGCCAGCGGTACTGGCCAGTAACTCGAACACTACAGGACTGTGGCGTTTTCTCACTGTCTACAAGATCATTTTTATCACCTTTCTTGGAGACCAACAGGGTTGTCTCACTGTCTTGATCCTTATCTGCATTACTTTCTCTACCATTGCATAGTGGGGTGCTCTTTTCCAATATTTTGTTTGCATACTACGAGAGAAACAAGCAGACACATCACAGGTTTAGCTTGTAGTAAACGAAACTCATTTTGGTAAACCGGTTCAGTAGTAAGGTGGATAGGATAACAGCAAGAAACAAACATATATCTATGTACTATGGTCACTGTATTGTCCATATCATTCTAGTTTATGTTCCCTAATCAAGATAGAGACACAGTTCAACTCATATATTTTAAGACACAACAGCATAGACAGAATATAAGTGTGAGAAACTACACAGCATTGGCATCACTTGTAATGTGCATCACATGAGAACATAACTGTTTATACAACTTAAACTGAAATCAACATAGAACAAGAAGTTAGAACAGCAATCCAGTTAAAGAAATAGGTTTAAAACATACCTGTTGCGCCATTGGAGTTTCAATTGGATCCTTCAAATTCGGAAGTAGTTGGTATGAGTAAATATAGTGATGCAACAGCAAAGGAGTATCGACCATAGCTATGGAATCTGACCTGAGAACAGTTGCTCTTCTGCTTTAAACATGGAGTTTGGGTTAGCTGTGGTGGTCTTCGTGCTTTGGGCACTGCAGTAGCTTTACAAACTGCTCGTGTGGGGGTACTCTGTGGTGGACATGGTGCTTTGTCAACTATAAGTGGGTTACTATCCGCTGGGGTTGCAGTTAGATGGGTTGTAGCTGGTTCTCTGCCCAATGGTGTAAGTGTGCAATCTGGAAGGGTCTCGATTATGTGTGGTGGGGCTAGTTTGTGGGCCAGTACAACCATGGTTCTATCTGCATCGACGGGTAGCACTGTCTTTTGTGAAGAACGGGTTTTTGCTCCCTTAGATACTGCCATCACCCCCTTCAATTCAAATGGCTAATAAACAGGAAAAGAAATTTAACGTACAAACATTGTATGATAGACAGATGTGGTAATTCACATATATGTTGTCTAACCAAACAGGACAGCATGACACAATTTCACATATATGATGCCTAACTAAACAGGATAGCATGACACAGTTTTAGATATATCATGGATAACTTAACAGGATATAATGGCATAATTCAACATATGATGAGTACCTAAACAGGATGACATGACAAAACTATATGATGTTTTTCTAAAATAGGTTGGGATAAAATAATTCACATACATGTTGTCTAAGTATACATGATGGCATGATATAATTGACATAATTGATTCATATACTAAGCAGCCGGCACTCGCATGTATGATCTCTAAACTAAGCAGATAGAATTCAATATTGTGCATATGATGTCTAAACTAAGCAATGCAAGACACCATATGCATCATATGAGAAATATAAACATTACAACTTAGAGCATACACCTCAGGTGGGATATAGGACTGGTCATCTATCTCTGAATCCTCCTCTGAGGAGCTCCCTGTAACCATCGAGATATATGCTTCAACATGTACCATTTCCTGCTCTAAAGACCTTGTTTTCACACCAGATTTTTCCATAACCGGCTCAAATGGCTGATACACATGAAGAGTAGTTCAATATACACAGATGGTCGACAAATGGAATACGTAATGAAAAAAAAGATGGCATGAGATAATTCACATATATGATGCTTGGCTCCATGGCGGTGCATAATTCACATATATGATAACTGGCTGAAAAACATGGCATTGCATAATTCACATATCTGATATAGAAAGCAAACAGGAGGCATTCACACAAAGCATGTCTAATCTAAGTTGATGGCATGGCAATGCAAGACACCATATGCATGATATGAGCAATATAACCCAGCCAAGTTAGAGCATGCACCTCGGGGGGGAGGGGGAATACGACTGGTCATCTCTCTCTGTGTCAGGACCCCGACTCGATGTCACATCGATCTAGCTGGTAACACCTCATATCACTTTGCGGCCTCACGCACGGTATCCCCACGGGTGTCGTCTTACCTTTTCCCGGGACCGTTTGCGCCTTTTGGCTCACGTATATGATAGTGTCGCTAGCATCCATATGATAAAGAGCCCGGGCTGACATGACTAGTCGTAAACCCAAAGTGGCACAGACTTACAGGGACAGGCATCCATGACCCAGCTTCGAACGTGTCGGTCATCAGCAAGTGGGTCCGGGCTGTAGCACTGGGCTAGCAGGACTCCGGTAAACCGGGCTGTAGCGGGCTAACAGGACTCCGGTACTCAAAGCGTGACATTTCCCCGAAGGGACAGACACAGGAACGAAGAAGGACACATGCCGGCCAGCCTAGGTGTTCCAGAGCAGTAGCAAGCTACCATGGCTCAGCGGTGACACTAGGAGACATTTCCCGGTAAGAGAGGCTACTAAAGATAAACAACTAGATAGTCAGATCCCACACATACCAAGCATTTCAATCATACACACAATATGCTCGATATGTGTAAATACAACGAAGCATCACAACATGACTCTACAACACAAGTACTTTATTTAAGGCTCAGGGAGCCATACATAGCATACACAAAGGTACGGGTCTCACGACCCCACATTCAAGTCATACAGTCATACAAACCAGCAGCGGAAGTAACTTGTCTGAGTACAGACAACTAATAAAATAAAAGAGGCTTGGAAAGCCTAGCTATACTACGTGGTCCATCACAAGCTCAGGGTCACCACCTGGGTCTTTAGCCTACTCGTTGATGTCAACGTCTACATAGAACCCATCAGAAGGGGTTGCAGCGTCTTCTGTAAAAATGTAGATTATAGCAACATGAGTACAAAGGTACTCAGCAAGACTTACATCAGATCCTACATACATGCATAGTGTCAAGAAGGGTTGGTGGAGTTATTGCAGCAAGCCAGCTTTGACTCTTGGCTAGGCTATCCTACGATACTCCAACTTGAAATGGTTTTGCGCACACGAGTCCACTACTCACCAATTCAATACACTATCGAGGATCCGCCTCCGTCTTCCTATGGAAGAGTCATCCTCGGCACTCACACTTATCTTGAGGCTTTTAACAGTTTCCATTTACTTGTCTATGAACTGTATAGGCAACCAAGTAGTCCTTTACCGCGGACGCGGCTATTCGAATAGATTATGATAACCCTGCAGGGGTGTACTTCTTCATACATGTTTCCACCACTTAGCGTCTGCACACGACATGTGCTCGGCAGACTTCAAGCGAAAGCCGACGTGGGTGTAGACCACGACCTACCTAAACACTTAAGCCTCTAGTCCAGGTTTATCGCCTATTCAGGTTCCATCCGCAGGGAGTCCGGCCGAGGTTTCCCATACGGCCCCGAACGATGTGAACAGGGTTCCCGAGATACCTAACGGGTATTCGGTACACCGTGCCACGTACCTACCGCATCACAGCCCACCCCTACGGTCAGCGCTGTCCACGGCCTCCAGTAGGCTACAAACACCAGAAACTACTTGCAACTCCTGGACAGAGAGCTAGGGTGAATAAGAAGTCGAGTGGGGTCATATTTCAGGGCCCAATGCATGGTAGTAGCTGTATCTTAAATCACGCATACAGATCTCAGTGCTTAAGGTCGGCTTCAATGAAACAACCCACCATGTACTCCTACATGGCCTCTCATCGATACCTTTACCAAATCGTGTTCACCACACCACTCTCATTACCGACATAATCATTTCACTCTAGCCATCACCCAGATGAACCAGACCTGACATGACTCTAAGCATAGCAGGCATAGCAAGGTAGGAACAACACATACATATGGCTCAATCAACTCCTACACATGCTAGTGGGTTTCATCTAGTTACTGTGGCAATGACAGGTCATGCAGAGGAAATGGGTTCAACTACCGTAGCACACAGCAGTTTGAAACGCGTTGTCTTAATGCAGTAAAAGAGAGCAGGAGCGAGAACATGGGATTGTATCGATATGATCAATGGTTGGTTGCTTGCCTGATGGTTCGATGCACGGATACGGTTCTTCGTTAGGGTAATCACGGTACTCCTCGGAGGCAGAACCTGTCGCAAAGGACATCGATACACAACATCACCAAACAATGTGCAACAATATGATGCATGCATGAAACATGGCAATATGAGTGTGTTGGGCTAATGCAACTAAAACCAGAAGGGTTTGAACAAATTTGAATCATAGATTCAAATTTCAAACTCAAACATGGCCTTTTAAAGTGCTTTTCCTTGTTCTGCTTAAAACATCAATTTAACTTGTTTGATCATGCATGAAAATAGTACAGATGGATAGATTGGATTTTTCTGATCATTTTTCATATATAATTTGTCCAATTTGGAGTTACAGAATAAAAGTTATGAATTTTTGAAGTTTAAATAATATTCTGGAATTTCCTGATTTAATTTAAATCCAGAAATCAATTACTGCGTCAGCCTGACGTCAGTGTGACGTCAGCAGGTCAACGGAACTGGTCCAGGTCAAACCTGACAGTGGGTCCCGCATGTCAGGGTGATTATTTTAATTAAAACTTAATTAAAACTAATCCTGTTTAAATAACAGGGCTGGGCCCCACCTGTCATTGACTCAGGGGAGTCAACCAGGGCCCACCCGTGGTCAAAGTTAATGTCGGCTGCCGGCGTTTAGTCGCCGGCGAGCCCGACGCGGCGGCGGAAGTGGTTTTGGTCATTTCGGCCACCAAACGGACCGCGGAGACCACCGGAGTGGAGCTGAGGCCAACCCGCAGCTCTTGGCGGAGCCCGTTGGGGTCGGGGTGGCCGGAGTCGACGGCGGCGAGCTCGGCTGCGGCCACCGGGGTTCGGTCGTGCACGGGAACGGTGCTGGAGCTCGAAGTCGAGCAAAGCGAGGCGCTAGGGATGCTCTACGGGGTCTTGCGAACTCGTTGGACTCGCCGGGGTGACCAAATGGTCACCGGAGCTGCGTCGACGGCGAGCTCGGCGACGGCGGAGGTTCGGCCGTGGTGGGGAGGTGGCTATGGTGAGGGAACGAGGGGAAGGAGAGGGGGAAACGGTGGCGTAGCTCACCGCGGTTGCAGTGGGCGTCGAAGCGGGCTCGGGGACGCGCTGGAGACGGCGAATTCGACGGCGACGGTGGTCGGAGCCCGAAGAGGGGAACGGCGACGTGGCGGCGATGCAGGGCTTCCGGGGAGCTGTGGAGCGGTGGGGAGGAAGAGGGAGTCGAGGCGGAGCTCCTGAGCTAGTCGGGGGAGCGAGGGGTGGTCGGAGACAGCGGCTAAGGCGAACGGCGGCGACGGTGGTGTTCGGCCGGGCGAGAGAGAGAGCGAGGGAGAGGAGGGGAGAGCCGGGGGAGAGTGAGAGAGAGCAGGGGGGAGGGCGTGGCGTCGTCCAGGGCGTCGAGCGAGGAGGGGAGGCCAGGCAAGCAGGCGAGCAGGTGGCGTGGCGCGGTGGCGCGCGCGCGCGCCGGCCACACTCCCCTCCCTCTGTCGGGACGAAGACGACAGAGGAGGGAGGTGGGCTGGGCCGGCTGCCGGCTGGGCCAGCCAGCTGGCTGGGCCGCACAGTGGAGGAGCCCAGGTAAGCTCCTCCTGTTATATATTTTTCTGTTTTTTAATTTCTGACATTTGTTTTGATTTAAATAATATATTAAATCATTTATTTAACTTATGCCAATTTTTTGCAGGAGCTATTTATATTATTCCAGAGCTCTTTTATAATTGGCATAATATTTGGGCATATATTAATATATATAATTAATATATTTCCAATGCAAATATTTATGCATTTATTCCAAATGCCCAAAATAAATGTCCATGAGCCACTAAAAATATTGGTTTGATTTTTATCTCTGTCCAATATTTTCAGAGAGCAACATGAGCATTTTCTTGGACCCTTTTGGAGAAATTTTTATTTAGGTCATTTTCAAAATGGTTCTGAGGGTTTCACAGATCCCCATTTCAAGTTTCTGATGAAAGAGTAAACATGATGCAACACTCTAATGCATGACTAGCTAGGGTGTGACAACTCACCCCCACTCAAAAGAATCTCGTCCCGAGATTTGGGTTCCTCCGGGAAGAAGGCGGGATACTCGAGTCGAAGACGATCCTCCCTTTCCCAAGTTGCTTCATCCTCGGAATGGTGCGACCATTGAACCTTGAGAAACTTGATATTATGACGTCGCGTGGTAAGTTCGGCTTGATCGAGGATACGAATGGGGTACTCTCGATATGTAAGATCATCTTGGAGATCAAGCGTTTCGTGGTCCACTTCACGGATAGGATCCGAGAAGCAACGCCTGAGTTGAGAAACGTGGAAGACATCGTGGACTCTGGAGAGGTGCGGAGGTAGTTCCAACTGGTAGGCAACTTCTCCTCGTTTGGCAAGAATGCGAAAAGGTCCAATGTAACGAGGAGCCAATTTGCCTTTGATACCGAAGCGATGGGTTCCCTTCAGAGGGATGACCCGAAGATAAGCCTTCTCGTCAACCTCGAAAGTCATAGCCTTATGTTTTCGGTCATATTGACTCTTTTGACGAGATTGGGCTGTTTTCAACTTTTCACGAACGATACGAACTTGTTCTTCTGCTTCCTGAATCATATCCGGGCCAAAGAATTGTCTTTCCCCGGTCTCTGACCAGTTAAGGGGTGTTCGACATCGTCGTCCATAGAGAACTTCAAAAGGGGCTTTACCCAAGCTAGATTGATAGCTGTTGTTGTAAGCGAATTCGGCGAATGGAAGGCACTTCTCCCAGTCCATTCCGAATGAGATAACAGAGGCTCGAAGCATGTCTTCTAGAATTTGGTTGACGCGTTCCACTTGACCGCTCGACTGAGGGTGGAAAGCGGTGCTAAAGGAAAGACGGGTTCCCATAGCATTTTGGAAACTTTCCCAAAATCGAGAGGTGAAAAGACTTCCTCGATCCGAGTTAATTTCCAAAGGAACACCATGGAGAGACACTATTCGGGAGATGTACAAATCTGCCAGCTGACTAGCGGTTATACTCTCACGAACAGGTAAGAAGTGGGCTACTTTGGAAAGACGATCGACCACGACGAAAATAGCATTATTCCCTCTCTTGGTCCTGGGAAACCCGGTAATGAAATCCATACCAATTTTATCCCATTTCCATTCAGGAATAGCTAGGGGTTGAAGGGTGCCAGCAGGCCGTTGATGCTCTGCTTTTACACGACGACAGACGTAGCAATTTGCAATATACTGAGCAATTTCTCTCTTCATCCTAGTCCACCAGAACCTCTGGCGTAGGTCCTGATACATTTTAGTACTACCGGGATGAATAGTGAGAGGAGATTCATGAGCCTCCTTAAGGATCAACTGCCGTAGATGCTGGTTCTTGGGAACCACTAGACGGTTCTCAAAGTACACAACACCATGATCATTTGTGGAGAAACAACTAGCACCTCCGCTAGCAATGTTCTCCTTGATCTTAGCTATTCCCTTATCTCGCTTCTGGGCAGCAATGATTTGATCCGTAAGAGTAGGTTTCGCCACCAAGGTGGAGAGAAATCCTTGAGGAACAATGTGAAGGTTAAGCTTCCGGAATTCCTCATGGAGAAGCGGTTGACTTTGTTGTAACATCAGGTTGTTACAATAAGATTTACGACTTAGCGCATCAGCCATGACGTTGGCTTTCCCTGGGGTGTAGGTTATTCCTAAGTCGAAGTCGGTGATCAATTCAACCCAACGTCTCTGCCTGAGATTCAAATCCGGTTGGGTGAAAATATACTTCAGACTTTGGTGATCAGTGAATATTTCGCAATGATTACCGAGGAGGTAATGTCGCCAGGTCTTAAGTGCATAGACTACGGCTGCAAGTTCTAGATCATGAGTAGGATAATTCTCCTCATGTGGGTGCAATTGTCGTGAAGCGTAGGCAATTACGTGTCGATCTTGCATGAGAATGCAACCTAGTCCTTGTCGCGAGGCGTCGCAGTAGATAACAAAGTCCTTGGAGAAGTCTGGCGGTACCAGTACGGGAGCAGAAGTCAGGCGTCTTTTCAGTTCCTGAAAGCTGTGCTCACATTGTGGAGTCCATTCGAACTTCTTATCTTTCTTGAGGAGTTCGGTTAGAGGTTTGGCAACTTTGGAGAAGTTCTCGACAAAGCGACGACAATAGCTCGCTAAGCCCAGAAAACTCCGAACTTGCTTGACCGATTCAGGTGGAGTCCAATTAAGAACGGCTTGAACTCGCTCAGGGTTAACAGCAATACCTTTACCAGATATTACATGACCCAGATAGGTCACTTCTGGCAACCAGAATTCACATTTAGAAAATTTGGCATAAAGGCGATGCTCTCGAAGTTTCTGCAACACTAGCCTTAGATGTTCGGCATGTTCTTCCTCGTTCTTGGAGTAGATGAGTATATCATCGAGGTAAACCACGACGAATTTATCCAAATACTCCATGAAGATTGAGTTCATTAACCGAGAAAAGGTGGCTGGAGCGTTGGTTAATCTGAAGGACATGACGGTGTACTCGTATTGGCCGTAACGAGTAACAAAGGCCGTTTTAGGAATGTCCCCGTTTCTGATTTTGATTTGATGGTAGCCCAACCTCAAATCCATCTTGGAGAAGACTGAGGATCCAGCGAGCTGATCATACAGGTCGTTGATCCTGGGAAGCGGATATTTGTTCTTGATTGTGACCAAGTTGACAGGTCGGTAATCTACAACCATCCGGTCCGTACCATCCTTCTTCTTGACGAATAGGACGGGGCAAGCCCACGGAGATGAGCTAGGTCGGATGAAACCCTTTTTCAAGGACTCATCGAGTTGTTTCTTAAGCTCGGCTAGTTCTAGTGGTGCCATCTTATAAGGTCTTCTAGCAATCGGAACGGTTCCTGGAATGAGGTCTATTACAAACTCAACATCCCTGTCAGGTGGAACACCTGGCAATTCTTCTGGAAAGACATCCGGGAAGTCACGGACTACCGGAACGTCCTCAAGGTCTGGCAAAGGGCTGGCGTTAAGAGAATATAATTGTCGCTTAGCTATTCGGGTCAAGACATTGACTATCTTCCCCGAAGGATGGGTGAGTTGAACAGTCCTAGAGAAGGAATCAATTTTGGCTTGATGAGCTGACATCCAGTCCATACCCAGAATGATATTGATATCTGAAAATTTAAGGGCTATCAAAGATGCAAGGAAAACAAGTCTGTCGACTTGGATTTCGTTTCCATGGCTTACTCTAGAAGTTTGCCATTTGGATCCCGGAGTTTGGATTACCATAGAGGTTGGCATATCACCGAATGCGATGTTATGCAAGCGAGCATAATTTTCAGATATAAAAGAATGAGAGGCTCCTGTATCGAAAAGAACAGATGCCGGGTGGCAATTAACAAGAAGCGTACCGAGAACGACGTTGGGATCCTCTTGAGCTTCTTCGGCAGAGATACAGTTGACATGGCCACGTGAAGCGGTGACCGGTTTAGCATGAAACACTTTCCCTGTCGGCTTGCCACGGCCAACAGCTTTAGCAGATTGATTGGGGTTGGTCTGGGGGCATTCACGCATATAGTGACCAGATTCCCCACACTTGAAACAAGTCACGGAACTGGTACATGGAGGAGCATTATTGGTTGGACCCCCATAGGGCTTGGCTGGAACAGACTGTTGAACAGGGCGAGGCGCCTGGAAAGATGGCCTCGGTGTGAACCTGGGTGGCAGGGCGGTGTTGGGTACCCACACGCGGCGCTTCTGAGGACCAGCACCGGATGAGGAGCCCATGTCACGTCCATGCTTGCGTGTTGCGTCATAGTCAGTCTGACCAGTTTCAGCACTGATGGCTTTGTTGACAAGTTTCGAAAAAGATGTGCACTCATGCAGACGGAGGTCGCGGCGAAGCTCAGGACTAAGGCCCTTACGGAACCTTGCTTGCTTCTTGGCGTCAGTAGACACTTCCTCAGTTGCATATCGGGCGAGAATACCAAACTCCCTGCTATAGGCATCCACAGAAAGTCGGCCTTGGGTGAAACTGCAAAATTCTTCACGTTTACGGTCCATGAGACCCTCCGGAATGTGATGTTCACGGAAAGCCTCGCTGAACTCAGCCCAAGTTGTGACATGGCCCGCTGGGCGCATAGCTCCATAATTCTCCCACCATAGACTGGCGGGGCCTTCAAGATGATATGCAGCAAAGGTGACCTTGTCAGCCTCCGCTACCAACGCGGAACGCAGTTTATGAGAGATACTGCGAAGCCAGTCATCAGCGTCGAGAGGCTCGACGGAGTGGTGGAACGTGGGTGGATGCAATTTGATAAAATCACTGAGTGACACCATGTTAGCCCTCTGATGGTGTGCTGTATTCTGTTCAATACGCTCCAACAAACGGTTTGTCTCCCGCTTGTTTCTCTCAGCTTCCATCATCACCTCGGCTAGTGAAGGAGGATGAGGCAGATTTACATCCCTGGCTTCACTGCCTTCGGCCTGCTCTTGAGAAGCGGGGTTAGCGCGCGTGTTGACCATCCTAGGTAAACAAGACAATGATTTAGTCAGGATGGTAAAATTCCGACATAGGATTCATAATGTAAGAAATAACTCGGAATGCAAGATGATCATCCGTATGACATGGTAGATACAGAAACTGCTTCTTTTATTCCATCGTCATACACACCATACAGGGTTTAGTACAAGACCAAACAAAGTACTATTACGGTGAAAAGAGGATTACATCTCATCGGAGACATTCCAAGCTCCTATACATTATTTTTCTACATCTCCGGAAAGAGTACAAACTAGGTCATATCCCACGAGTCACGCGGGACGATAGACGACACAGCTAGTGCAAACTAGTGATACTACCACTAACTCAAACCGATCCGTAGTAGTCCTCGTAAAAGTCACCTCCATAGCCTGGGAGTTCAACATGATCATCCGGAAACAGACGGTCTCGCGGAGCTTGTGGACCATAGGGGCTAGGATGAGGTCGTGGACCGACAAACGGTGGCCTGCGGGGACCGCGAGGTGGGGTGATGCCTCCTACATCACGCCAAACCATCACGTCTGGCAGAGCAGATCTCACAGGATAGAGATCGCGCATATCTGAACATCCAGCTTGCACCGCCGGTGCGAACCGAGTCAAAGTAGCCCAGTGATCAGCACGGGTGTTGAAGAGCTCTAACCTTAAGGCCCGATTTTCACGGTCCTTATCCTCGAGCATCTCAGCAGTGGTGCGAGTCCGTGAATCCTCCTGAGTGGGGTCAGCATAGATAGCCTGGAGATACCCTTGTGCTCCCGGAAGTGATCCTGGCATATACCGAAAATCAGAGTCCCGAAATATACCAGATCTGACTCGCATAATGGTCATCATAGAGTAGGCGGCGTCCTGCACAGCCATCTCAATGGTAACCCCGAGTCCATAAGAGCAGTGAAGAGGCTCGGTGGATCCAGGATAAGATGGAAATATCCTGACAGTGCAGAGATACTGGCTTTGATTAAAGTCTCGGAATTGCTCTTCGACCGTGTACTCAGGATACCAGCGGTATCCAGCCTCAGTCATTACCCTGACCAACTTAGCAGTATGGCCGGGTACATCTAGGCATCGAGTCAGGCGAACCACTTGATTAAGGTCGCGAGTGGCCATCTGAAAGCACAATCATAATGCAAAGGCATTAGAATTTCTAGCGAAATTTCGGCAGCATAACAGCTGTAAATGCTCAAAAAGGATTTGAGACATTTGACAAAGGATTTCGTACACACTCAACATCACCATATCAAAGTTCTGAAACCATTCTGGCAACATAATGTGGTAGTAGAACTGAACCAGGCTTGTATCCATCAAACTTATAAGGTACTACTGATTAGTAACTCGTGATCCTGATAGAGAGAACAGATCCTAATTCCTTAACCCCCGGTGGAAGAATGGACTGACTCAGATCAGAATGTCATAAGATAAAGGAGTAAAAAGAGCCTTACGTTCCATCCCACAAACAATTCCCCTACATATAACTAAGAATTTCTAGACTCAACATTGACCAGTTTGGCTTGGAGAACCTACAGGCAGTCCGGCTCTGATGCCAACGCTGTCAGGACCCCGACTCGATGTCACATCGATCTAGCTGGTAACACCTCATATCACTTTGCGGCCTCACGCACGGTATCCCCACGGGTGTCGTCTTACCTTTTCCCGGGACCGTTTGCGCCTTTTGGCTCACGTATATGATAGTGTCGCTAGCATCCATATGATAAAGAGCCCGGGCTGACATGACTAGTCGTAAACCCAAAGTGGCACAGACTTACAGGGACAGGCATCCATGACCCAGCTTCGAACGTGTCGGTCATCAGCAAGTGGGTCCGGGCTGTAGCACTGGGCTAGCAGGACTCCGGTAAACCGGGCTGTAGCGGGCTAACAGGACTCCGGTACTCAAAGCGTGACATTTCCCCGAAGGGACAGACACAGGAACGAAGAAGGACACATGCCGGCCAGCCTAGGTGTTCCAGAGCAGTAGCAAGCTACCATGGCTCAGCGGTGACACTAGGAGACATTTCCCGGTAAGAGAGGCTACTAAAGATAAACAACTAGATAGTCAGATCCCACACATACCAAGCATTTCAATCATACACACAATATGCTCGATATGTGTAAATACAACGAAGCATCACAACATGACTCTACGGCACAAGTACTTTATTTAAGGCTCAGGGAGCCATACATAGCATACACAAAGGTACGGGTCTCACGACCCCACATTCAAGTCATACAGTCATACAAACCAGCAGCGGAAGTAACTTGTCTGAGTACAGAAAACTAATAAAATAAAAGAGGCTTGGAAAGCCTAGCTATACTACGTGGTCCATCACAAGCTCAGGGTCACCACCTGGGTCTTTAGCCTACTCGTTGATGTCAACGTCTACATAGAACCCATCAGAAGGGGTTGCAGCGTCTTCTATAAAAATGTAGATTATAGCAACATGAGTACAAAGGTACTCAGCAAGACTTACATCAGATCCTACATACATGCATAGTATCAAGAAGGGTTGGTGGAGTTATTGCAGCAAGCCAGCTTTGACTCTTGGCTAGGCTATCCTACAATACTCCAACTTGAAATGGTTTTGCGCACACGAGTCCACTACTCACCAATTCAATACACTACCGAGGATCCGCCTCCGTCTTCCTACGGAAGAGCCATCCTCGGCACTCACACTTATCTTGAGGCTTTTAACAGTTTCCATTTACTTGTCTATGAACTGTATAGGCAACCAAGTAGTCCTTTACCGCGGACGCGGCTATTCGAATAGATTATGATAACCCTGCAGGGGTGTACTTCTTCATACATGTTTCCACCACTTAGCGTCTGCACACGACATGTGCTCGGCAGACTTCAAGCGAAAGCCGACGTGGGTGTAGACCACGACCTACCTAAACACTTAAGCCTCTAGTCCAGGTTTATCGCCTATTCAGGTTCCATCCGCAGGGAGTCCGGCCGAGGTTTCCCATACGGCCCCGAACGATGTGAACAGGGTTCCCGAGATACCTAACGGGTATTCGGTACACCGTGCCACGTACCTACCGCATCACAGCCCACCCCCTACGGTCAGCGCTGTCCACGGCCTCCAGTAGGCTACAAACACCAGAAACTACTTGCAACTCCTGGACAGAGAGCTAGGGTGAATAAGAAGTCGAGCGGGGTCATATTTCAGGGCCCAATGCATGGTAGTAGCTGTATCTTAAATCACGCATACAGATCTCAGTGCTTAAGGTCGGCTTCAATGAAACAACCCACCATGTACTCCTACATGGCCTCTCATCGATACCTTTACCAAATCGTGTTCACCACACCACTCTCATTACCGACATAAACATTTCACTCTAGCCCATCACCCAGATGAACCAGACCTGACACGACTCTAAGCATAGCAGGCATAGCAAGGTAGGAACAACACATACATATGGCTCAAACAACTCCTACACATGCTAGTGGGTTTCATCTAGTTACTGTGGCAATGACAGGTCATGCAGAGGAAATGGGTTCAACTACCGTAGCACACAGCAGTTTGAAACGCGTTGTCTTAATGCAGTAAAAGAGAGCAGGAGCGAGAACATGGGATTGTATCGATATGATCAAATGGTTGGTTGCTTGCCTGATGGTTCGATGCACGGATACGGTTCTTCGTTAGGGTAATCACGGTACTCCTCGGGGACAGAACCTGTCGCAAAGGGCATCGATACACAAGCATCACCGAACAATGTGCAACAATATGATGCATGCATGAAACATGGCAATATGAGTGTATTGGGCTAATGCAACTAAAGCCAGAAGGGTTTGAACAAATTTGAATCAAAGATTCAAATTCCAAATTCAAATATGGCCTTTTTAAGTGCCTTTTCTTGTTCTGCTTAAAACATCAATTTAACTTGTTTGATCATGCATGAAAATAGTACAGATGGATAGATTGGATTTTTCTGATCATTTTTCATATATAATTTGTCCAATTTGGAGTTACAGAATAAAAGTTATGAATTTTTGAAGTTTAATTAATATTCTGGAATTTCCTGATTTAATTTAAATCCAGAAAATCAATTACTGCGTCAGCCTGACGTCAGTGTGACGTCAGCAGGTCAACGGAACTGGTCCAGGTCAAACCTGACAGTGGGTCCCGCATGTCAGGGTGATTATTTTAATTAAAACTTAATTAAAACTAATCCTGTTTAATTAACAGGGCTGGGCCCCACCTGTCATTGACTCAGGGGAGTCAACCAGGGCCCACCCGTGGTCAAAGTGGATGTCGGCTGCCGGCGTTTAGTCGCCGGCGAGCCCGACGCGGCGGCGGAAGTGGTTTTGGTCATTTCGGCCACCAGAGGGGCCGCGGAGACCACCGGAGTGGAGCTGAGGCCAACCCGCAGCTCTTGGCGGAGCCCGTTGGGGTCGGGGTGGCCGGAGTCGACGGCGGCGAGCTCGGCTGCGGCCGCCGGGGTTCGGTCATGCACGGGAACGGTGCTGGAGCTCGAAGTCGAGCAAGCGAGGCGCTAGGAATGCTCTACGGGGTCTTGCGAACTCGTTGGACTCGCCGGGGTGACCAAATGGTCACCGGAGCTGCGTCGACGGCGAGCTCGGCGACGGCGGAGGTTCGGCCGTGGTGGGGAGGTGGCTACGGTGAGGGAACGAGGGGAAGGAGAGGGGGAAACGGTGGCGTAGCTCACTGCGGTTGCAGTGGGCGTCGAAGCGGGCTCGGGGACGCGCTGGAGACGGCGAATTCGACGGCGACGGTGGTCGGAGCCCGAAGAGGGGAACGGCGACGTGGCGGCGGTGCAGGGCTTCCGGGGAGCTGTGGAGCGGTGGGGAGGAAGAGGGAGTCGAGGCGGAGCTCCTGAGCTAGTCGGGGGAGCGAGGGGTGGTCGGAGACAGCGGCTAAGGCGAACGGCGGCGACGGTGGTGTTCGGCCGGGCGAGAGAGAGAGCGAGGGAGAGGAGGGGAGAGCCGGGGGAGAGTGAGAGAGAGCAGGGGGGAGGGCGTGGCGTCGTCCAGGGCGTCGAGCGAGGAGGGGAGGCCAGGCAAGCAGGCGAGCAGGTGGCGTGGCACGGTGGCGCGCGCGCGCCGGCCACACTCCCCTCCCTCTGTCGGGACGAAGACGACAGAGGAGGGAGGTGGGCTGGGCCGGCTGCCGGCTGGGCCAGCCAGCTGGCTGGGCCGCACAGTGGAGGAGCCCAGGTAAGCTCCTCCTGTTATATTTTTTTCTGTTTTTTAATTTCTGACATTTGTTTTGATTTAAATAATATATTAAATCATTTATTTAACTTATGCCAATTTTTGCAGGAGCTATTTATATTATTCCAGAGCTCTTTTATAATTGGCATAATATTTGGGCATATATTAATATATATAATTAATATATTTCCAATGCAAATATTTATGCATTTATTCCAAATGCCCAAAATAAATGTCCATGAGCCACTAAAAATATTGGTTTGATTTTTATCTCTGTCCAATATTTTCAGAGAGCAACATGAGCATTTTCTTGGACCCTTTTGGAGAAATTTTTATTTAGGTCATTTTCAAAATGGTTCTGAGGGTTTCACAGATCCCCATTTCAAGTTTCTGATGAAAGAGTAAACATGATGCAACACTCTAATGCATGACTAGCTAGGGTGTGACACTCTGAATCCTTCTCTAAGGAGCTATCTGTAACCAGCAAGAAATCTGCATCGGCAGGTAGCACTGACTGCTCAGAAGACCTTGTTTTCACTCCAGATTTTTCCATGACCGACTCAAATGGCTGATGCACAGGAAGAGTAGATGAATGTATAAATATTGTTGACAAATGGAATACATTATGGAAAAAAAATATGGCACGATAAAATTCACATATACGATGACTGGCTAAACAGGATGGCATTGCATGATTCACGTATATGATGCCTGGCTAAAGAAGATGGCATTGCATAATTCCCATATACTCCCTCTGTTCCTAAATATTTGTGTTTTTAGAGATTTCAAATGGACTACCACATACGGATGTATATTGACATATTTTAGAGTGTAGATTCACTCATTTTGTTCTGTATGTAGTCACTTGTTGAAATCTCTAAAAAGACAAATATTTAGGAATGGTGGGAGTATGATATAGAAACCAAACAGGTGGCATTCACACAAAGCAAATCTAAACTAAGCTAATGACATATAAGATGTATAATGTAAGCAATGCAAGGCACCATATGCATGATATGACCAACATCAGCATGCCAGGTTAGAGCAAACACCTCAGGTGGTAAACAGGGTGGTCGGCTCCTTCTAAATCTCCATCTGAACAGTTATCTTCCTCCGGAATACAATCTGGAAATGCAGGAGGGGGGGCACTTCGCCCACCATGGAGCGGCGTCTACATGACATTATATTCGCACGCAACAGTCTTCTCTTTTTCTCTACATGTTTAGTACGATTGTGTACAATATCTGGCATGCATAATAAAAAAATAGTTAGATTTTTTAAGGCCTAAGGGGTGCATGCAAAAATCAAGACTGATGGTAGCAAATGAGTGGATGGATCCAAAACTAATGATAGCAGGTAGATTATAGCTTCAGTTTAAAAAGATAGACAATGGATCATATATTGTTTGTTGCCCACCCAACAGGAACCACATAGAAGACCCCAGATGACGGCATGGTAGGAGCAGGACATAACACACAGAGTTTTCTTTGACGCCTACCTGAAAATGAAGTAAATCTGTAAGGGCTCCTTAGAATTGGAGAATTCTATAAACGCAGGGACAGGAAAAACACACGAATAGGATAGGAATGCACGTGCAAAACAGAGCATTTGGAAACATAGGATTTCAGTCAACCTGGGTGTTTGGCTCACATGAATTGGAAGAACAGAGGAATGTAGAAACAAAGTGATGCGATGAGTGTACAACCTCTTTGGCATAGCCTTGTGGACCTCAGCATCATTGGGTTGGACGTGGAGGATGGTGACGATGCTGGTCTGACTGTCGGAGGCGGGGAAGAAGATCCGAGGCCTCTAGAAACGGCGCCGAGGGTACTGCTCCGCTGTGATGGACGGTTCCGTAGTTGGACCAGCTCCGCTAAGGTGTACGGTGACGAGGCTGAAGCATGACAAGACAGACAATGTTAATCTGAAGTTGGACCCTAATATCATCTGCAATAGATGATGTAAAATACATCACCAAAAAGTGCTAGATATAAAATGCATCAGCCGCGCCACGGCTGCTCCAACAGATGCTGTAAGTACTGTTCACTCTGAACTTAACTGAAGAAAATGAACTTCATAGTCGAAACTGAATTTTACTGTCGAAACTGATTGAACTACTAACAGAGCATTGTAATAGATGTTTAGGGCGTTCGAGCACTAGTAGCAGAGAAGCAGTGATCTAAATCAGTAGACGCTCAAGCAGGGAACACACTAGCAGAGAGCAACTCATGCAGCAGCACCGTGAGCGAGTGCTAAAGCAGCAACTCCTGTAGCTGCCGGAGGTCATGCAGCAGCAGCAGCGCAAGCGATAGAAAGAGCAGAGTAGTAGCATGAACGAAAGCAGGAGTAGTGTAGCAGCGCAACCGACAGCAAGAATAGAGCCGCAGCGCGAGCGAGAGCCGGAGCAGCTGCAGCTAGTGCCGTTGTGGAAGTCGCCGCCGAGGAAGCAACGACATGGGTGAGAGACGCCGTGGATGATGTGGCCGGCGACGGCGCCGTCGATGGAGACACGCCATGTCTGCTCGGTATCGAGCACCGGCAGCCTCGGCTTCATCGGAGGAATTGGTGAGGGTGCTGCGGTTCCTGTGGGGCATGTCAAGATGGTGCTGTGGGGATTGAGGTGGCACAATAGACGAGGCGAACATCGGGGCAGCTCCTTGGATGTGGAGGACGGGGCGTCTGATCCGGCGGGACAACGAGATCGACAATGGATCCTCATCCGGTGCGGTGGATGAGGGATGGCGAGCTGTTGTGGTGGATGACATAGTCGGGGAAGAGTCTCCGGCTGGGTGGCGGTCGGGAGGCCGACGGAGGAGCGTCGGGTTTTGCGGGTTTTGACGGCCTCGGTGTACGAATGGGGGCGAAGGGGGAGGGGGAGCCAAGCTTAGGGACGCGCTTGTCCGAAATGTAGGGTAAGTTACCAGCGTACCCCCACCGGTTTTGACACCACGACGTGGAGCTTCATTTCCGGCTGAGGGGTAGAAGGGGGATTTCGCGTGTCTAGGTTGCGGGAGCGATTTCGGATGAGGAGGGAGTTCTCGCGCGCGTCCAAATTTCAGGATAACAAGGCGTGGCGCGGGTTGAAGAAGCGGGAGTTTCAAAGTAGGTGAGACAAACAATACTCGAGCTTGAAAATTTCGGGATAACAAGGTGCGGATTCCTTGTTCGGCAGAACAAACTTAATGTGTAAAAACACAATACATACAAGACACAAGAGAGTCATGTCCCCATTTACTATATTGCTATAGATGCCATTGAAAAAACTACAAGAAAAATGTAAAAAGAAATCGGGAGAACAAGATTACCCTGCATAGTACCAAATCGATTCACACTTCCCTCAACAACAACAAAAAACAAATCAATTCCCACCAAAGAAAGAGTAATGTCCCTTTTTATATGATTACAGATGCCATGATCTCGAATTTCAATTTTTGAATGCACGTTATGTTGAATTGGAATATATCGTTAGGTGACCTTGTGGTTTATAATTGATGTAGTCATACATTTTGATCTTCTATCATATATGAACATTTTACTCCACCATGTGAACATATATATTGTCGTCTACCATATGGAGTAAATTTGAATCAATTTTCCTTATTTGAATATGATTGTTGTCAAGTTATACAATAATTTAAATATTATCTTGCTAACAAAAAACATACATATAGCAGTAATCATATTTCACTATGAACTACATGTACCATACGCTCTCCAATTCAAGTATTTGTATCCATTTTGTGTTGAATTCAAATCATAGTACATTATTGGTCTAGGTAGCGAGATGTTTGGGATAATCTAAACCCTGTTTGCATACGTGTATTTTTGGCTGAATTGGGACAAGTTTTGGTATAAGCCTCTTGCCAAACCGGAGATTCTCTCAACAAGCCACGTGGTTCCGAGAGGGAACGTGTCACCTTTGTGTGCAAAACGATATACGCTACCTCCCCTGATTTTATTTACAGAGGCAACAAAGAACTACATATGTGCCTTGTTAAATTTTGGAATTATTTCAGGTTCATTTGGCCTTTTTATACATTAATTGAGTTTCTGGACTTTTAATGTGCATAATCTCAATATGAATTGCATGCACATGCTCCGGTGCACCAAAGTTGGTTGAAAAATCACATGTGTGTCCTTGGTTGAATTTCTAGGTCCCATGGAAGAAATGAGAATGAAATTCAAACATCTGGGCATCATGACTCGGCCGAGAACATCGAGAAACATTGATTTCCAATTCATGTAAATCCAAAACTCGCCTGGAAATCATGAATCTTGGCATGGTGTTATGTCATGGCACTAACATGTTGTGGTAAAAAAACTTGGGCCGATTTGGAAGCTCGTGGTTCTAAGAGGGAACATGCCACCTTTGAGAGTGAAACGATATATGCTGCCCCCCTTGAGTTTCCTCACAAAGGCAACATAGAACTACATTAGTGCCCTGTTAAATTTTGGAATTATTCTGGATTCGTTTGTCTTTTTTATACATCAATTGAGTTTTTGGTCATTTAATGTGCATAAGTCAAATTTGAACTACAAGCGCATGCTCTCATGCACCAAAGTTGGTTGAAAAATCAAATTTGTGTCCTCAGGTGAATTTCTAGGTCCCATGCAAGAAATGAGAATAAAATTAAAACATCTGGGCATCGTGGCTCGGCCGAGAACATTGAGAAACTTGGTTTTAAAATTCTTGTAAATCCAAAACACGTCTGAATATCATGAAACTTGGCATGGATGTCATGTCATGGTACTACCATGTTGTGGTAAAAAAATGGCCGAATAGGAACAGATTTTGGTATAAGCTTTTGCAAACCGAAGCTTCTCTCAAGAAGGCTCGTGGTTCTCAGAGGGAACGAGCCACCTTTGAGTGCGAAACGATATACGTTGTCCCCCTTGAGTTTATTTACAAAGGCAACATAGAACTACATGAGTGCCCCGTTAAATTTTTGAATTATTCCGGCTTCGTTTGGCATTATTTACACATTAATTGAGTTTTTGGTCATTTAATGTGCATAATTCAAATTTGAACTACAAGCACATGCTCCCGTGCACCAAAGTTGGTTGAAAAATCACATTTGTGTCCTCGGGTGAATTTCTACTCCCTCCTTCCACCTATATAGGTCCTAATGCATTTTTTGAGGCTAACTTTGACCTAATGTTAGAGCAATAATATATGACATGCAACTTACACAAAGCATACCTTCAATTTTGTATGTCAAAGTAGCTTCCAATAATATAATTTTCATAGTATACATCTCATGTGCTATTAATCTTGTCAATAGTCAAAGGCTATCTTGAAAAATACATTAGGCCCTATATAGATGGAAGGAGGGAGTAGGTCCCATGCAAAAAATGAGAATAATATTCAAACATCTGGGCATCGTGTCTCGGTCGAGAACATTGAGAAACTTGGTTTTAAAATTATGAAACTTGGCATGGTGTCATGTCATGGTAGTACCATGTCGTGGTAAAAAAAATTGGCCGAATAGGAACAAATTTTGGTATAAGCTTCTTGCAAATCGGAGCTTCTCTCAAGAAGGCTCGTGGTTCTGGGAGGGAACGTGTCACCTTTGTGTGCATAATTCAAATTTGAAATACAAGCACATGTTCCAGTGCACCAAAGTTGGTTGAAAAATCACATGTGTGTCCTCGGGTAAATTTTTAGGTTCCATGCAAGAAATGGGAATGAAAATCAAAATTCTGGGTGTCGTGGCTGGGTTGGAAACATTGAGAAATTTAGTTTTTTATTTCCTGTAAATCCAAAACACACATGAAAATAATGAAACTTGGCTTGGTGCCGTGACATAGCACCAACATGCTGTGGTAAATTTGCAGTCCGATTTGCGAAGGCGCACACATTAATAATCAACAAAGTCATTTTGGAACAAGTGATGTCACGTTACAATCGGAAACACAAGTATTAATGAAACCGTGGGCGTTCTACTTACTAGTACCATTTACGTGCCGCCACGCATCCCCATTTTTTATTAGCTAGGAGGCGCCGTGTAGGGTAGCTATTTGAGTACGAGAGGCGTGCGATCAGACCCCTGCGCGTGCTTATCGGGAGGAGAGCCCTTTGACCTCCATCTGTCGTCCACCTCTCTCCCAAGGTCTCCATTAATGGCGCCCGAGCCTCTGTTTAATGGCGTGGCTATGTCTCACTCGACTGAGATTTAAGAGAGAGAAAAGAAAATTTGAAAGCACGGATCTTGATGCAAGATCCGACGGACCTATATAGCATCTACTGCGACTTATAGCAAGACTAATGAATATATAAGGACGATTAATTTTTTGTTGATCAAAGAAGGGCTTGCCCCTTCCGATTTTCAATACTGAAAATCACCACAATTCACAAGAAGTTTAGCACAACTCCAGCCTAACATGAAGGACTAAAAGCTACCAGATTGAAATCGCAACATCCCAAGAGGCCAACAAAGGCCAAACATCCGCGCTAGAACCCAACATTTCACAACCGACGGCACAATCCACATCCTAAACCGATTATTACATCAAAAGAAACCAGGAAACTAGTCTCCGCAGCAAGCGGCGATGAGCTCTTTCGTGTCCTCAAGACGCTACTTGAGAACATCCACAGGTTCCTCCACCAGCCTTTGGCGCTTGTTGCGGAGCATGTCATTCTTGTCCATAATTTTCTTGGCGATGACGCCGGTCCTCTTCAACAAGGCACTGGTCTCCTCCTACTGGTCTGCACTTCAGACGATCTTCTCCCTCAGCAAGTCGCACTCGGAACGGAGCCTCTCATTGCCCTCCCTTAGTTGCCGGATGACATCGTTAGCCTGTTCAAACGAGGCTATCATGTCGTCCTGCAACCTCGCCGAGACGGAGATCTGATCCATCTGGCTATGGACGATCGCATGCATGCGCCTGTAACAGTCGTTGCCTGCCCGCGAGAAATTTTCCCAGGTCGCCGCGGCGCGGCGGGACATCTCTGCTGCATTCGTGGTGCGGCGGGACATCTCTGCTGCTTCCGCGGCGCGGCCGGACCAGTCTGCTGCATCGACGGCGTGGCGGGACCTCCGTGCTGCTTCAGCGGCGCGGCAGGACCTCTCTGCTGCTACTTCCACGCGGCGGGACATGTCGGCTGCTCTCACAGCGAGGCGGGACATCTCTCGTCCTTCCGCTTCCATGCTCGCCTCTCCCTGGTGGCAATCTCTCGACCTAGAACTCACGCTGGCCATGGCATACGCAAGGGAAGGATGCTGAATGACTTGTTTGTTTTTGTGGATGAGGAGTTGAGGAGGAATGTGCAGTCATCTTGGCATACTAGTATTTATAACCGAGTACTAAAACGCTCCTAAGTGGGAAACCGTTTAGGTTGTGATCGGTGTGAACAGGTTTGCAATTCAATATAGCGTGGAGTAATTTGGAATGTGACGAGACGCAAGCTCAAAATTTATTGACGGTTCTAGTTTCGAAGTGCGGCACTATTCCGGGATGGAGTACTTCTTTTTCTACTCCCTCCTTTCCGGTTTTATAGGGCTTATCTCAAAATTTTAGTTTTTCCATTTTATATGGCTCAATTTGGTTGTTCCCAACACATGTTCAGATTCCAAGGTGCATTAAATCATTACATGCAAGTATTAAGAGAAAATTGACCAATGCATGTACTTTATGCATGCATGCATTGCAATTAATGCATTGATAAACATAATTTTTTGAGAAAAACAAGAGCATTAATTATGTGCTTTTGCAAACTACAAAAAATATTCCACCACTCACCATCTTGGTTGGTGAGATGTTTGAATTAAGCCCTATAAACCGGAAAGGAGGGAGTACTACTGTGTACGTGCAATAACTGGCACCGTCATATACATATCTTACAGTTAATGGGGCGTTCGACAGGAATAGCCGCGTGGCGAGCTCTAGGCTAGTCTTTTTTTCAGACGCATTAAACCTATCTCTCGGGACATCTCGCACGCACCATCGTGCCACCCACAAAAACTTGTACACTGAGTTTAGTAGTACGTTATACAGGAAGAGAAGAGGTTCACGCATGCACTCATCCTCTCACACACGCGTCTGTTTTTTCTCGAAAAGGAGGATGATGACCCCCGGCCTCTGCATCTAGGAGTCACACACACAAATTATTGAAATATATTGAGTGCAGTGCTTTGATGTGTCGCGTCAACTCGTACATCAACGAGAAGTTTGATTATCCTCTCCCTCGCGGACTTAACTGCACCTGCCTTTGGCTGTATGACAGGTTGGCCACACACCTGTCGGGCCCACCTGTCATACACACAAAGGCAGGAGCGTCCCTCCCTCGCCCATGAGCGTGGTGGCTGGCAAGACTAGGAGAAGCTTTCGCTACACGCTCTCACTCCCGCACGCGGTGGACATGCAGCAGTTCAATCGGTGTCAGATGGCCAGAAGTGTATTGTAGTACTCCTCCATTAGTAGTAAGTAGGAGTCGTACAGTAGTCACCTTAAATAGAGAGTTTCTTTTCTTTAATGCCACGTACACAAATTGAAACGCTTGTTGTGGAGAGAAAAAAGATAATCACTCCACTATATATGGACGCAGGGGCCTGAGCACTTCCTTTACTAGGGTTGCTCTCTTCATTCTCTCATCCTCTCCAGATATAAACAAGACAGCGGTAGTGACATTTTCTCTCTGCTCACCGCTGGTCACAGATCCGGCCGGATCCCTTCGGCTGGTGTGTGTAGAGGACTAAAAGGTGCATCGTTCATGCGGTCATCGCCGCTGAGGGAGGAAACCCACAGCTGCCGGAGGGGCCCGATCCTCTGCCCGTGTCGTTCTCTCCGACACAGTGCTGGCTCAGGAGGTCCTCTGACCCTTCTTCCTCCTTGCCATATTGTCCGCAGATCCGACCTGCCGCCGCCGACATCCCGGCGACCCTCAGGTATAAGTTCTTCAAAAGCGGCCTTGCTCTACTGCCCCAGCTCCCCACGTGTCTGCATGTGCATCTTTTTCTACTCCCATCAGCTCTTCCAAAGCCACCTAAATTTTTAGTATTATTATATGTAAAGCTACTTCATGCATTCGAATCTAGGGCTTTTTTCAAACAACGAAGAAAGGGTGGAAAGTTGTAGCATGAATCTAGGACTTGATTCAAAGAGGAAATAATATGGTGAAAGTAGTAGAGACCGGATACCCAACCGGTCTCTTCGTTGAAAAGGGAAATAATGGGAAAACGCAGTACAAACTGGATAAGGAACAAATCTATTATTGGTTGAAAAAAGGATAGAAATTGGCGGCTGGTGGACAAGTCAACATAGTATGTCCAGGATTAGATTTGCTGCCATCACATAGTAAAAGGTCTCCAGGATTAGATTTGCTGCCCTCACATAGTAAATGGTCTCAGGATTAGATTTGCTGCCCTCACATAGTAAAAGGTCTCAGGATTAGATTTGCTGCCCTCACATAGTAAAAGGTCTCCAGGATTAGATTTGCTGCCCTCACATAGTAAAAGGTCTACAGAATTAGATTTGCTGCCCTCACATAGTAAAAGGTCTCCAGGATTAGATTTGTTGCCCTCACATAGTACAAGGTCTCGGGGATTAGGTTTGCTGCCCAGCAACTGTATACTTTCTATCTTTTTGTGAAGATAGGGATATCCATTTCACCTTGTTGCTATTGTGACCTTATGGTGAACTGCACAAAACACTTTTTTTGGAATGAGTGTCTTATGCAGTTTAACTAAAATGTCACATGGGCAACATCTCTCAATTTTGGTGGAACTGCACAAAATGGTGATTGGAGTTTCCAAAATCTCCGTCAAGTTCTGCTGGTAATCTCGTGCAACATTTTATTAGCCTTTGCAAGATGGAGCCGTCACTGTCACCACAATGGCACTTTATTTT
Organism: Triticum dicoccoides; assembly: GCF_002162155.2. Taxonomy (NCBI): domain Eukaryota; kingdom Viridiplantae; phylum Streptophyta; class Magnoliopsida; order Poales; family Poaceae; genus Triticum; species Triticum dicoccoides. The sequence goes on from NC_041384.1 coordinate 264,056,751, forward strand.
AGTGGAACTGCACTAAAGGATAAGAAAATTATAGTTGCACCTTACATGAGCCGTACAGCCAACTTTAATGTTCCTCAATTTTAGTGCAAGTACTAAAGAAGAAGTTGCCAGCTCACAAGAGCAAGTACTTCTTGCTAGCTGAATGATGCAATATTTGCTTCATTTCAGGTGAACTGCAGAAAAAGGCACATGAATTGAATCATGGAACTCCAGGCAGACCTCATCCAAGTAGAACTGGAGGTTGAGTTCAAGGAGGCCGCTATTAAAGCGAAATCATGCTCTCCTGTCTCCTTGTTTGTGCTGTGCAAACATGCTGTGCAAACAGGAATACTCAACTACAGATGTTGTGATGGTCAAGAGCATTCGCCAAGTTCTTCGATTGTATGACATGGCTAGCCAAGATGGATTTAATCTCGATATTCACTTTATCAAAAGGCTCTAATGGGCTGGTTCTGAATCGTGCAAGCTGGGAATTAGTGAGATGTGTATGCATCTTTGTTGTACTTATTATTTGAATCTTATTTGTTGGTTCTGAATCTTGCAAGTTGGGAATCAATGAGATGTGTAGGCATCTTTGTTGTACTTATTATTTGGATCTTATTTGTTGGTTCTGAATGTTGCAAGCTGGGAATCAATGAGATGTGTAGGCATCTTTGTTGTACTTATTATTTGGATCTTATTTGTTGGTTCTGAATCTTGCAAGCTAGGAAACACCGCATGATGATGTAGAGGACAACAACCATAACAAACAGTTCAAACTTGGTAGTATTATCTTTGTGAAAGTGCGACAAATGTGCTGATCGTGTGCATCCAGAGAATAATAATTCTAATTGTTGTGCATGTTGATCCTGAGGCACTGATAGAACGAGCAAATGCATTGCTTGTTTTAAGTATAAATTTCTATTAAAGCTAATTAAGTAAAGTAACCACTAACTCCTCTTATTACAGTACCAATACAGACCCGCTCATGAACTGACGTGTGGCCGAGGTTGCATCTTCTGTCGGGCATGCAGCGGACGAGGGAGGGGTAGTAACTGTTGTCGCCTGTACACACTCAGCTTACTGTTGAATCCAGTTCCCCAAGAGCTGAAAAATGAATTGCTGCCGCCGCCTACACACTCATTCACTCGAAGAGACTCCAATGGCGATCCGAGGGGTGAGCCTTCTGGATGTGGACTTCAGCAAGGAGTTCCCCTTTGAGTTCGCCGTTCAGTCCTATGGCTGCACCAAGTTGAATGTGATGTACACCAATGATACAGACTCGGTGAAGCTCTGCCTCGCCTCAGTCCTATGGCTGCACCAGGTTCTGGAGCATTCACCCATTTCATCGGCAGCACCTACTGCTACGGTGGAGAGAAGGAAGAATGCGACGATTCGGCCATCTGGTGCAACAATCTTGTCGACATCCAGAAGAAATACAAGATCATCAGCAACGGGCAGGACAAGGACTCCGTGGTTGACCTCGCTGAGACCATCATCGACCCCTGATATGCCAACATGAAAGAAGATGACCTAAACACGTGGGTGGTACCTCTGAATCTAGCCTACATAACCTACGCGGCCAAGGACGGATACGCATGCTATGACATGTACAGGCACATCTTGGACATGAGGGCGTGTCTGCTTCCCGTAACCGACGAGTACACAGACAACCGCAGTGTCATGATCAAGCATGCCAGGAAGGTCTAGATGTTGTACTTTATCTATTTATAAGCACCTTTATCATCTGAGTGTTTCATGCATTAGCCTATGTGTAGTAATTATCTGTTTTGTCCGAAATATTTCTTTTAAGAACCCATTAACCTGATTGCTTTTTAGTGGCTGTTCACTTGTTCACTTGTTCACTCAGCTGCCGTGCTTTGAATCTCCTTCCTCCCAACATATTCCCCTCCTCAGGTGGACCCAGCAGGTCTCTGAATTTTCTCCCACTTTCTTTTTTGATGTAAACTGAGTTTTCTCCCAATACTTTCCCCTAGAACCAACTCAACTGTCCCATGTCTAGCCTAAAAAGTAATAATACCCCACGTACTATTAACTCATCAAATTAAAATGATATGTTATTTCGTAAGTTGAAAGTTCTTACAAAATAATAAAAATAATTGTTTATATATAACTTGGCATGTTAACTCCTAGTGATTGCGTACATAAGTTTGCAATCATGTGTTTATGTTTTTATAACATTTCTCCGTCTAGCCCAACATGATATTTTCACCCAGCCTAGCAAGTCTGCGGATTTCGAGAAAAATGCAAATGGGATTTAAATGGGCTGCATAGATGCTACATCATTGTTTCACCCAGCCCACCAAATGGACTAAAAAAACAAATGGACTGGCAGACATGTGGGCCAGTAGGTCGAAGCCTAAGAAGGCATTGGATTTACATCCAATTGCCGGGATTCTTCTTCAATCTCCCGTCTTCTTCCCCCAGCGCTGCCAGAACCGCCATAGTGGGTGGCTGACTTGTGGGCCTACTAAGGTGACGAGGACGGAGTGTTTTGTCAACTTAGTCAATATGAACGATTCTAGCTCCAGTGACCATACGATGTCCATCCAATGGCCATAGTGCTTCTTCAACCTCTGGTCTTCTTGCTCCAGCCGCCCAAAGCAGCGCCGATCATGCCGCGTGCTCCTGCTTCTCGTGGCCGGCTGTGATGCTGCTGAGGCCTCACCGCCCCTACTACTCCCACCGCTAGCCCAGGGTATCCCTCCACTCACCCACACCCCCTGTTATTCTGCGGCGACGGCAGCCTCACGCCGCAGCAGAATCAGTGAACCCTCGTACTCCTCTCCGCGTGGGCATCCACTGCCGCGTCTTCTTCGGCTCCGCGTCCTCCCCTTCCTAGGCCTCGCCGTCGTCCACCGCCTTGGTGCTCTCGGCGCGGCGTGGTCAATGTGGTCAACGACCGACTTCCATCGGAAGAGTACTGTATGTGGAGAGGCTGACAGCTGGGTCCACGGCCACAGCCCAGTTTTTTTGTGATTTGCCAAGTAAGTCGCTTTGTCAGGCCTGTTGGGCTGCAAATCTTTCAAGATGAGGAGAGCTTCATTCGGCTGGCCGAGAAAATGGCATATCAGTAATGAGAAATGGGTTGTACATTTTTAAAACACATCAAACCGGCAATTAGTTTCAAATATTGATATACATTATTTTTTAAATTACATTATTTTTTATGCGTGGAGAATTTGTTGGATTTTATATTGATATACATTTATTTTAAAATCAGTTTGAATGTGAGTCAAAATTTCGGTATTAAAAACAGTTCAGACCGCACCGAAATATGCAAAATTTCGTAGAATTTTTTAACCGTGGCTACAATATGGGCGTTAATTCTAACAAAAAGAATATGGGCTCCAAAAAAACCTTAAGAATTAGCAAATGGGTTGTAAATTATTAGAAATAATGGCAGATGGGCTGTATGCTATTTTCCACAGATTTGAGGCTTTCCTAAAAAAAAGGTTGACGCACACACAGTAACTATTGGATGTCCATCGAACTACCCTTGTGCTTCTTCAATCTCTGCTCCTCCTGCTCCAGCTGCTCAAACAAGCGTCGGCGGGACTGCCTGCTCCGTCCTCCCCGCGGTGGACTGTGCTGCCGCGGAGGCCTCACCGCCCCATCGTACTGCCATCGCTAGCCTAGCCATCCCTCTACTCACCCACACCTGCTGTTATTCTCCGGCGACGGCAGACGAACCAGTAAACCCTCATACAGTCGTACTCCCCTTCACGTGGGAAACAACTGCCGAGTCTTCCTTGCCTCCGTGGCATTCCCTTCCTAGGCCTCGCCGTCGTCCACCGCCCTGGTGCTCTCGGCGCGGCCTGGTCAACGTGGTCAACGACCGACATGCATCTGAAGTGGACTATACGTGGAGAGGCCGACAGTTGGGTCGACGGCCGCACGCAAGGAAATGCCTCCTTATTACACGCAAAATAATGATTCCTCCACCTGACATCAGGGACCCACCGAAAGGGCCTCTGTATTTCGCGAAAAAACGTTACCACCGCTGACAGCTCAGACCCACCAGCTATATCTTCGCGCGCAAGGAAGTGCCTCCTTATTACGCACAAAAAAATGAATACTCCCCTTGTTAGCTGGGACCCAGTATAGTGGCAGGCTGACTTTTGGGCCTACTAAGTTGACGGGGACGGAGGGCTTTGTCAACTTAGTCAATATGCACGATTCTAGCTCTAGTGACCGTATGATATCCATCCAACGGCCGTAGTGCTTCCTCAACCTCTGGTCTTCTTGCTCCAGCCGCCCAAACCAGCGCCGGTAGTGCCTCGTGCTCCTGCCTCTCATGGCCGTCTGCGATGCGGCGGAGGCCTCACCTCCCCCTACTACTCCCACCGCTGGCCAGGCCATCCCTCTGCTCACCCACACCCCCTGTAATTCTGCGGCGACGGCAGCCTCACACCGCAGCGAACCAGTGAACCCTCGTACTCCTCTCACTACTAGGAAAGGGGCTATAGATAATATGGACACTAATGTTGCACCATGTATGTGGTGCGCCATTGTTATATAGCAATGGCACACCACATACAGGTGCGCCATTAGTAATATATTACTAATGGTGCACCTGGTGTGTGGTGCGCCATTAGTAGTTTAAAAAAATAAAAAAAACTGTTACTAATGGCGCACCGTGGAATAGTGCGTCATTACTAGTTGACATAGTAATGGCGCACCACACCCACCGTGCGCCATTAGTAGTTTTGAAAAAAAAATAAAAAAAATTGTTAGTAATGGCGCACCAGTGGACAGTGCGCCATTACTA
>NC_041384.1:264061834-264066453 GCF_002162155.2 Triticum dicoccoides
TTCCCATGTGATATGTGGTCTACTTGTTGGGAAAATTTACAAATATGAATTTCGACTTTATTTGCAAAATCTCTTTGGAATTTGTAAAATGGGCATAACTTTTGCATACGAACTCGGATTAAAAAGTTTTTTATATGAAAAATCATCTACTCGAAAAGTTACATCCGAATTTAACGAGGGAACCATGTTAAACATTTTCAAAATCCCCAAAAACCTAACAGAAGAAAAGTTACGGGGCTTTTAAGATCTAGAGGGAAAAAATGAAAAAAAAAATTCAACCTTACTAGTGGCGCACCGTTTGCTAGGTGCGCCACTAGTGACAGAAAAAAATTGGTTTCGAAAAAAATTCAATTTTTTTTCAAAATATGATACGTAATATGACCGGGAAGTTTGAAATATTTTTTCAAAATTTCATCATACTCATGAACATGAACAAAGTCCTAGACATCAACAAGGTTTAATAGGATTGATATGATAGATATATCAACAAGTGCCTGTGAAGTGAGCTAGTGCTGGGGTTGGATAGAACTACGAAGTTAAGCATGCTCAGGCTGGAGTAGTGTGAGGATGGGTGACCTTTCGGGAAATTTGACCACAGAATGCGATTTGACTTGAGATTAAGCATATTGACCCGAGATTAAGCCATAGTGACCTCAGATTAAGAAAAAACAAAAAAAGTTAAAAAAATTTCTAAAAAAATAAAAAGTGTAACTAATGGCGCACTTCGGATTAAGCATATTGACCCGAAATTAAGCCATAGTGACCTCAGATTAAGAAAAAAATTGAAAAATAAATTTTAAAAAAATTTCTGAAAAAAATGTTACTAATGACGCACTTTTATGTGATGCGCCATTAGTAAAAAATACTAATGACATGGTACTAGTGGCGCACCTGTAGTGCGCCATTAGTAGTGAAAATAGGTGCGCCACTAGTAGGCCTTTTACTAGTAGTGTCTACGCGTGGGCATCCACTGTCGCGTCTTCCCCGGCTCCGTGTCGTCCCCTTCCTAGGCCTCGCCGTCATCCACCGCCCTGGTGCTCTCGGCGCGGCGTGGTCAAAAAAACAAAAAAAATTGAAAAAAAAAATTAAAAAAAATTTTGAAAAAAATAAAAAAATGTTACTAATGGCGCACTTGAGATTAAGCATATTGACCCGAGATTAAGCCATAGTGACCTCAGATTAAGAAAAAAACGAAAAAAGTTGAAAAAAATTGAAAAAAAAATTTTAAAAAAAATTCTGAAAAAAAGTTACTAATGGCGCACTTCTATGTGGTGCGCCATTAGTATACCAGATACTAATGGCGCACCTTTGGGATACTAATGGCGCACCTGTGGTGCGCCATTAGTAAAAAAATACTAATGGCATGGTACTAGTGGCGCACCTGTAGTGCGCCATTAGTAGTGAAAACAGGTGCGCCACTAGTAGGCCTTTTCCTAGTAGTGTCTACGCGTGGGCATCCACTGTCGCGTCTTCCCCGGCTCCGCGTCGTCCCCTTCCTAGGCCTCGCCGTCGTCCACCGCCGTGGTGCTCTCGGCGCGGCGTGGTCAGTGTGGTCAAGGAACGGCTTCCATCGGACGTGGAATGTACGTGGAGAGGCTGATAGCTGGGTCCACGGCCGCAGCAAGGAAGTGCCTCCTTATTACGTGCAAAATAATTATTCCTCCACCTGACAGCGGGGACCCACCGGAGAGGCCACCGTATTCGCGAAAAAAAAGTTTGCCCCTGACTGCTGGGACCCACCAGCTACATCTTTGCACGCAAGAAAGTCCGTCCGGGCAAAAAAATACGATTCGCCCCCCTGACTGCTGGGATCCACCAGCTACATCTTCGCAGGCAAGGAAGTGCCTGACAGTCGGGACCCACCTGGTCGAAGCATACGTCGCATTGTCATTCTAGTCGCGAATGTGTACGTACATATATACTGGTGGATGTAGAGGCGCGCACGTGTCGTAGTAGAGGCGCGTACGCACCATAGTAGAGGCGCGCACGTAGCATCTACACGTACGTACAGCGGCCAGGGTGCAAGAAAGAAAATACGGCCACGTATGTATACATACGGACGGGGTCTCGAATGCCTACTCGCGCATACGTATGGCCAGGGCTCGTGTACATGGCTGGGGCGGAACGGAGAAATAGTGTCGTCGTCGTGTTCACGGGGATGCAACGGAATGCGTCGTGTTCATGGGGAGACAACAGAATGCGTCGTGTTCATCGGGAGGTAACGGAACGCGCGGGAGCCAACCGGCTGGGTCAGAACGAAATGTGTGGTCATGTTCATCGGGAGGGCTTGGACGAAACAGGCGATGGAAACGAGGCCTGGCGTACCGCACAATGGAGGAAACGGACCTCCTACGTTCGGAACGGGTTCCTATTGATCGGGAGGGGTCTGGTGTACCGCAAAACAGAGGAAACGGACCTCCTACGGTCGAAACGGGGGTCCTGTTGATCGGGATGGGTGTGGCATACCACAAAACGGATGAAACGTACCTCCTACGGTCGAAACGGGGGTCTTGTTGATCGGGAGGGGTGTGGCGTACCGCAAAATGGACGAAACGAACTTGTGTTGGAGCGCTATGGTCGAAACGGGGGTCCTGTTCATCGGGAGGGGTGTGGCGTACCGCAAAACGGGACTCCACGTGATACTGTTCATCTCCACCGTCGACCTCCTCTAGCCTCCACGGGCTACCGTCGACCTCCTTCAGCCTCCACGGGCTACCGTCGACCTCCTCCAGCCTCCATGGGCTCCTGTTCATCCAGCCTCCACCGCGCGCTACTCCACCGGCTACTGTTCAACCACCCCTCCACCGTCTACTGTTCATCTAGCCCTCCGCACCACGGGGTCCTGTTCAACCACCCCTCCGCGGGCACCCCTCCACCATCTACTGTTCATCCAGCCCTCTACCACACCACGGGGTCCTGTTCATCCAGAGGCAACACCACCGCTCACTGTTCATCCAAACCCCCTGCAACACTCACTGTTCATCCTAGAGGTGGCATCGATCGGCTTCAGTTAGCAGCAGTAGCGAAGGAATCGCTCGATCGGGTTCAGTTAACAGCCATCGATCGATCGCTCGGGTTCAGTAACGCGTAGCCTGCAGTGCAATCGCTCGATTTCAGTTAGAGCCCAACGCCTCACTCGGGTTCAGTTAGAGCCAACGCCTCGCACACACACGTGTACATGTACGAGAGAAATGCGCATCGCTCCGCCCCCGACCTCCCACCGTAACCGGGAACTCCCCGAAATTTTCCTCCCCCTCGCTTCTACCACGGTTTTTTTCATCATGGACGGCCCAAAGAATGTCATGCAGCTGCGTCTCCGGCCCGCCCAAGACGAAAAGCCCATTTTCGGTCATGATTTTTTGTCATAGAAGTAGGAGCCCACAACATCTATGATGATACCGGGTTTTGTCACAATTATCGTCATAGAACTGTCATATGTATGACAGAAAAAAAAATCGTTCGGCCCACAATGTCACGGATGTGTCTTTTTTTTGTAGTGCGCGGTCGTGGCAATCTTGTAGATGCCATTTTCTCACATGCGATCGACACAAGTCATTGAAAAAGCAAGATGACTCGGCTTGGTGTCAGGTCCTGAGGATACAGTTGGCCATGCTACACCACTCCGCGGACGCGTCCCGGTGCCCCGTGCATCCTCGACGAGCTGGGTGTTGGGATGCGTTTGGATTGTGGCCAAAGTGCACCATACCTAAATTTTGGTCAAGACCCAAAGATTGGTCTTTGTTTGGATGGTTGCCATTTTTTGGCATGCCCATGAACTCTAGCCAACTCTAGTTCATTTTTCTTGCCACTGTCGGCCAAATCATGGGCAACCAAAACCTCAACCAAAATTTTGGCTACCCAATGCTTTGATGGGGCAACCTTGGGCACAAACCAAACATACTGTTGGTTGGGCCACAGCACTAACGCCACCCTCGGCACACTGAAACCGACCGTGTCTAGCGACGATGAGCGTGTCGCTCACCGCGGTCACCGTGTCCAGAGGTGGCGTTGGAGCTGCACCATGTTTTTGGCCCCCACGACCCACATGAACGGTTGCCAGTGGCAAGGAGGTCATGGGCCAGCTCCTCCATTGTACTAGTCTGTGCTACGTAGTCCCGACAGGTGTGCCCAACATGTCGGTTTCCTTGTTTTCCCGGCCATATTCAGTGTCAGTGCTCCGCGTTGCGCATTAGGCCTTTCACTATGTAGGCCAAGTGAGACAACTTATTGTTTATTTGATTCGTTCAAGTATAATCATGTGGCGTTTGCTTATTTCTCATTCCTCTCCAACCCTCTTCTCCATCGATCATGTCACCCTCCGGTCGAGTCCATCCTCCCACATGCCTCATTTGAACATTCCGCCGAGTATCATTCGCATGTGGGCCTAGACCATGCTTGTATTTCCAGTGTTTTGTAATTTGTCCGACATGCATACAAACAAACGGTTCGTTTAAAGTTTCACTTTGCCTCCACTACGTGTCGCTTCACATCTTAGTTTTGATATCCCATTCGGTTCATGCCCCGACACATGTTGACGAGATCGATTGATGTTCAGAGATCAATTGCATGTCATGGAAGGAGATAAAGGTTTGGTCTGTTTCTATGATACAAGTGACCTG
>NC_041384.1:264066580-264072165 GCF_002162155.2 Triticum dicoccoides
GGCTTTGTGGGGATCAGAGGGAGTATATTGTACGTTCATAAGTGAAACGAACGTATTGTACCCACCCTAGTCCTCTTTCAATCGATCTCCGGACCCTGAGATGAAATCGAGAGAGAACGAGTGGGGGCATGTGTGATACCTAAGGCGGATTCAAAATTTTGAGCCGGTGATCATAGCATCGGCAAATCATATATAAAGGGTATTCAATGTTCGTTTCATTTTTGAACGTACAATATACTCCCTCCTATCCTTTGTAGTTTACATATAAGTTTTATGTGTAGTCAAAGTATCTCTACTTTGATCAAAAAAGTATCAACATTCAACAACACCCAATCAATATTGTTAGATTCATATGTACTCCTAGATTTGTACTCGAGATGGTTTCCAATTTGTTTTCAACCACGTGAATGTGCTTGTTCTCGCGCATGCTCTTCCTACTAGGATTTCCCCACGTATAGCCAGTCCAATAGTAACTTTTTTTAAGCTCCCTGTCCAATAGTACTAGTGGAGTACTGACAACATATGTACTAGAGTATGCAGTGCTCATAGTAGTACTTCCTCCTTCCATTTATATAGGGCCTGTGTGGAGGAGAGAGATGTGAAAAAGTAAGGGGAGTGAGCTCTCATGCAAGAGCCTATCTATATACGCATTCCTAGTTAAATACAATATATATGAAGAAAGAGATGGAAAAAATTACTGATACAATGGCCAACCTTATAATTTTTTTGCGGGAAATAGCCAACCTTATAGCCCACACTACTGTATGAGTGCATATAATAGATGATGGCTATAGATGACATGGCAGTTCCTTATAGCCATCGACTGGCTATATTATTAACCATGCTCTAGTGAGTTTTTCAAAACCGCATTTGACTATTGACAAGATTAATAGTACATGAGATGTATAATGTGAACAATTTATCAATGGAAGCTCCTTTCACATACGAATTTGACCATATGCTTTGTATAAGTTGCATGTCATATATTATTACTCTAACATTTGGTCAAAGTTAGCCTCGAAAAACGCATTAGGCCCTGTATAGTAAATGGAAGGAGGGAGTAGTAGTGGAAGTGGATCCTCTGATGTAGGTATCCCTGCCTTACCCTCCCTTTCAGTCACTTACTGGCGGACCCCATGCTTGCTAGGCCCCGCATGTTGATACGTCTCCAACGTATCTATAATTTTTGATTGCTCCATGCTATATTATCTACTGTTTTGGGCAATATTGGGCTTTATTATCCACTTTTATATTACTTTCGGGACTAACCTATTAACTGGAGGCCCAGCCTAGTTTGTTGTTTTTTGCCTATTTCAGTGTTTCGAAGAAAAGGAATATCAAACGGAGTCGAAACAGAACGAAATCAACTGGAGAAGTTATTTTTGGAAGGAAACCTACCAGATAGACTTGGACCCTATGTCAGAAGATGAAGGAGCTAACGAGGGTAGGGGCACGCCCACCCCCTAGGGCGCGCCCCCTTGCCTCATGGCCCCCCCTTCAGTCCACCGACGTACCTCATGCACCCATATATACCTACGTAACCTAAAACTTCCAGAATAGAGATTAGATCAGGAGTTCCGCCGCCAGAAGCCTCCGTACCCACCAAAAGTCAATCCGGACCCTGTTCCGGCACCCTGCCGGAGGGGTATCCCTCACCGGTGGCCATCTTCATCATCCCGGCGCTCTCCATGACGAGGAGGGAGTAGTTCTCCCTCGGGGCTGAGGGTATGTACCGGTAGCTATGTGTTTGATCTCTCTCTCTCTCTCTCTCGTGTTCTTGAGATGATACGATCTCGATGTATCGTGAGCTCTGCTATTATAGTTGGATCCTATGTTTCTCCTCCCCCTCTTCCCTCTTGTAATGGATTGAGTTTCCCCTTTGAAGTTATCTTATCGGATTGAGTCTTTAAAGATTTGAGAACACTTGATGTATGTCTTGCCGTGCGAATCTGTGGTGACAATGGGATATCACGTGCCACTTGATGTATGTTTTGGTGATCAACTTGCGGGTTCCGCCCATGAACCTATGCATAGGGGTTGGCACACGTTTTCGTCGTGATTCTCCGGTAGGAAGTTCGGGGCACTCTTTGAGGTCCTTTGTGTTGGTTGAATAGATGAATCTGAGATTGTGTGACGCATATCGTATAATCATACCCACAGATACTTGAGACATTGGAGTATCTAGGTGACATTAGGGTTTTGGTTGATTTGTGTCTTAAGGTGTTATTCTAGTACGAACTATAGGGCTGTTTGTGACACCTATAGGAATAGCCCAACGGATTGATTGGAAAGAGTAACTTTGAGGTGGTTTCATACCCTAACATAATCTCTTTGTTCGTTCTCTGCTATTAGTGACTTTGGAGTGACTCTTTGTTGCATGTTGAGGGATAGTTATGTGATCCAATTATGTTATCATTGTTGAGGGAACTTACACTAGCGAAAGTATGAACCCTGGGCCTTATTTCCACACATTGCAATACCGTTTACACTCACTTTTATCATTAGTTACCTTGCTGTTTTTATTATTTAAGATTAAAAATACCTTTATCTACCATCCATATACCACTTGTATCACCATCTCTTCGCCGAACTAGTGCACCTATACAATTTACCATTGTATTGGGTGTGTTGGGGACACAAGAGACTCTTTGTTATTTGGTTGCAGGGTTGCTTGAGAGAGACCATCTTCATCCTACGCCTCCTACGGATTGATAAACCTTAGGTCATCCACTTGAGGGAAATTTGCTACTGTCCTACAAACCTCTGCACTTGGAGGCCCAACAACGTCTACAAGAAGAAGGTTGTGTAGTAGACATCAAGCTCTTTTCTGGCGCCGTTGCCGGGGAGGTTAGCGCTTGAAGCTATATCTTTAGATCTTTCAATCGAGTCTTTTAGTTTCTTGTTTTATCACTAGTTTAGTTTATAAAAGAAAACTATAAAAATGGAATTAAGTTTGTCTCATATGCTTCATCTTTTTAATATCTTTCGTGAGTATGATGGAAAGGATAATTGTGCTCAAGTGCTCGAAGAAGAAATCTATAAAATGTTTGGCACTAAATATTTGAATGATGAGCATGATTGCAATGTTGTTAGTACGAATTCTTTGAATATCTATGACGCTAATAATATGAAAAGCCACAAGCTTGGGGAAGCTATGTTTGATGAAGATGATATTTTTTTGTCCCCCAAGTTTTGATGAGCAAATTTATTATGATGAAAGCATGCCTCCTATCTATGATGATTATTGTGATGACACGTATGCTTTAAAGAACAATGATAACCATCAAACTTTTCATCTTGATCTTAATTTTCAATCACATGATAATTATTTTGTTGAGTTTTCTCCCACTATTATTCATGAGAAGAATTTTGCTGATGTGGAGAGTAGTAAATTTTCAATGCTTGTAGATCATGAAAAGAATGCTTTTGGTGCTGGTTATATTGTTGAATTCATTCATGATGCTACTGAAGATTATTATGAGGGAGGAACATATGCTTGTAGGAATTGCAATAATATCAAGTTTCCTCTCTATGTGCTTAAAATTTTGAAGTTATGCTTGTTTTACCTTCCTATGCAGGTTGATGCTTGTTCCCACAAGTTGTTTCCTCACAAAATCCCTATGCATAGGAAGTGGGTTAGGCTTAAATGTGCTAGTCATATTCTTCATGATGCTCTCTTTATGTTTCAATTCTTATCTTTTATGTGAGCATCGTTGAAATCATCATGCCTAGCTAGGGGCATTAAACGATAGCGCTTGTTGGGAGGCAACCCAATTTTATTTTTGTTGCTTGATTTTTGTTCCTGTTTAGTAATAAATAATTCATCTAGCCTTTGTTTACATGTGGTTTTATGGTTTTAATTAGTGTTTGTGCCAAGTAGAACCTTGGGGAAGACTTGGGGAAAGTCTTGTTGATCATGCTGTCAAAAACAGAAACTTTAGCGCTCACGAGAATTGCTGCCATTTTATTTGGAGAGTGATATTTAGTTAATTATTTTTGAAGATGATTGTGCAGCATTCTATTTGATAATTTTATGAGTTACATAAGTATACGTTTGATCCAGATTACTACAGACTGTTCTGTTTTTGACACATTCTGTTTTCATTGTGTTGGTTGCTTATTTTGATGAATCTATGGCTAGTAAAATAGTTTATAAACCATAGAGAAGTTGGAATAAAGTAAGTTTAACACCAATATAAACAAAGAATGAGTTCATTACAGTACCTTGAAGTGGTGATTTATTTTCTTATACTAACAGAGCTTACGAGTTTTCTGTTAAGTTTTGTGTTGTGAAGTTTTCAAGTTTTGGGTAAGGATTCGATGGACTACGGAATAAGGAGTGGAAACAGCCTAAGATTGGGGATGCCCAAGGCACCCCAAGGTAATATTCAAGGACAACCAAGAGCCTAATCTTGGGGATGCCCCGGGAGGCATCCCCTCTTTCGTCTTCGTCCATCGGTAACTTTACTTGGAGCTATATTTTTATTCACCACATGATATGTGTTTTGCTTGGGGCGTCAATTTATTTTGTTAGGATTTGCTTGCTGTTATTTATAACAATGTTTTTCATCTTTTATTTCAATAAAAGTGGCATTGATAGCCTTTACTATGCATATTTTAGAAGTCCACATGTTGCTGTTTGAAAACAGAAAGTTTACCGCTGTTGCAATAATTCCCTAGAAAAGTCAGAATGTGATAAAATGTTGAAACCTTTTGCATATTAAGCTCTGATAAATTTAATATAGTGGGAATTTTCTTTCATAATTTTTGGAGCTAGGGAAGTATGGATGTTGCTGCATTCTTTACAGACTATCCTGTTTAGGCAGATTGCTGTTATGTTTGCATATGTTTGCTTCTTTAATGATTCTATTTGAGGATAGGACTATTAAATATGCAGAGGCATTTAGTATGAAATGTTGAATAATAATTTTAGTGATTTGATACAGTAGAGTATGATAAGGTTTTGGCAATGGTTTATACTAACTTATCTCACGAGTCCTTGTTGAGTTTTGTGTGGATGAAGCTTTTGAGATTTAGGGAGACCGTGATATGAGAGGAATTAAGGAGAAACAAAAGCTCAAGCTTGGGGATGACCAAGGCACCCCAAGATAATATTTCAATAAATCTCAAGCGTCTAAGCTTGGGGATGCTGTGACGCCCGGATAATTAAGCTACAGTGATCCCACGCTAATGGTGCCACGTCACCACGATTACTGCTGCTAAGCTATCATTAGGACAAAACCGGTCCAAAATTCAAAATTCAAATTAATGATAACAATAAAAGTTTTCAAAAATTAAAACAAAAATGTTTGGATTGTACTAAATATTACAAAGATAATAATGGTGCAACAAACCCATTTTTATAAAATGCCTAAGTAATTTAAAATGATTTAGAACAGAAAAGTAAAATAAATAAAAAGTATAAAAAAACAGAAAAACAAACTATCAAGAATAAAACGGGCCACCCCCTCCACTGGGCCACGGCCCAGCTAACCGGCTAGCCTACTAACTAGCCGGCCCAACCGCGCCCTCTACTTCCCCCCTGGATGCCCGAAACCCTAGCCCCACTCGCTCACTTCCCCCCC
>NC_041384.1:264072274-264100647 GCF_002162155.2 Triticum dicoccoides
CTCCCCGATCCAGATTGGATCGGGGGAACGAACCCCGTCGCCCCCTGCGCCCCGACGCCAGCCCGCCACACGCCGGACCGCCCCGCCGCCACACGACGCCGCCCCGTCCTCTCATCCTCCCCGACCAGCCACCCAGGGCAACGGCGCCCCTCGCCGCACACCTGACGCGCCCGGAGCTCGTCCTCGCCGGAGCGCTCCATCGCCGGCCTGCCTCCTTTACGTCGTCGTCGTCCCCATCCTCCTCCCCAAAGGCTCCACCGAGCCTCGCCGACCCTCTTCTCTGCAACGCCGGTGAGGCCACGGCCTCCCTCTCCTCTTCTTCCCTCTCTGTTGCATGTCACCGGCCCGCACCCCGTTTGCCCCTGCTCGACCCAAAGCGCGCGCCCATGCGCTCCCGTGCGCCCTCGCGCACGCGACTAGCGCCATCCAGCCGCAGCCACGACGCCCGTCGCCCCTTGCTGCCTGCGCCCGCTGCCGTCTCTACCCTGTGACACCTGGCCGTGTCCGCCCGGGTCGCCGCCGTCGTCCGGGGACTCATCCCACTCCCGCTGCGTCCGCCGTCCGCTGCGGCGGCCCTCTCCGCCACCGCGGCCGCCCTGGCCTCTGGCCTCGTCCTGCCGCTCCCTGCGGGCGAGCGCCCGCACAGCCGCCCGTCGCCCCCATCCCGTGTGGGCTCCGGCGCGTGCCCGCAGCCAGTTACGCCCGCTAGGCCTCTGAGCCATTGACAAGGGGGCCCTGCCCCAGAATGTTTTAATAAAGAAAAAGAAAAAAATATATTAATTAATTAATTAATTAATTAATGGATTAATTAAGTTAATTAATCATGTTTAATTAATCTAATTAACTAGTTAGTCTACTTAGACAGTAATTAGTTTAACCTAAACCCTAATCAACCTAACAGTGTATGACAGGTGGGTCCCACTGGGCCCACACGTCAGTTTGACTAGTCAACACCTCTGTTGACTGCTGATGTCATGCTGATGTCATGATGACGTCAGCAAACACTGTTATGGATAATGTTGAATTAAATTAAATTAATTAAAATTCTAAAAATGATTTAAATATTTTAAAATTAATATAAAATAAACCGTAGCTCGGATGGAAAAACTTTGTACATGAAAGTTGCTCAGAACAACGAGACGAATCCGGATACGCAGTCCGTTCGTCCGCCACACACCCCTAACCTATCAAACCCGCAACTTTCCCCCTCCGGCTCCTCTGCTCGAAAACACGAAACACCGGGGATATTTTCCCGAATGTTTCCCCCCTTAACCGGTACGACCTCATACCACGCTAGGGCACGCCTAGCATCGTTACTTGTCTTGTCATGCATCGATATGCATCTGTTTACATGTATTCATTGTTTCTTCCCCCTCTTCTCTCCGGTAGACTACGAGACCGACACTGCTGCTGCCCAGTTCGACTACGGAGTTGACGACCTCTCTCTCTTGCCAGAGCAACCAGGCAAGCCCCCCCACTTGATCACCAGATATCGCCTATTCTACTCTATACTGCTTGCATTAGAGTAGTGTAGCATGTTACTGCTTTCTGATTATACCTATCCTGATGCATAGCCTGTCCTTGATACTACTGTTGTTACCTTTACCTGCAATCCTATATGCTTAGTATAGGATGCTAGTATTTTCATCTGTGGCCCTACATTCTTGTCCATCTGCCGTGCTATACTATCGGGCCGTGATCACTCGGGAGGTGATCACGGGTATATACTATATACTTTATACATGATACATGTGGAGACTAAAGTCGGGTCGACTGGTGGAGCACCCGCGAGTGGATCTTTGAGGCGGAGCGGCAGGGCAGGTTGAGACCGCCTAGGAGAGAGGTGGGCCTGGCCCTGTTCGGCGTTCGCGGATACTTAACACGCTTAACGAGATCTTGGTATTTGATCTGAGTTGGCTACGAGCCTATACGCACTAACCATCTACGTGGGAGTAGTTATGGGTATCCCGGCGTCGTGGTATCAGCCGAAGCACTTCGTGACGCCAGCGACTGAGTGGCGCGCGCCGGATTGGAACGTAAGCCTGCTCTTGTATTAAGGGGGCTAGTTCTGCTTTCGGCCACGTATGCAACGTGCAGGTGTGCTATGGGCGATGGGCCCAGACCCCTGTGCGCTTAGGTTTAGACCGGCGTGCTGGCCTCTCTGTTGAGCCTAGGTGGGGCTGTGACGTGTTGACCTTTCGAGGCTGGGCATGACCCAGGAAAGTGTGTCCGGCCAGATGGGATCGAGCGTGTTGGGTAAGTTGGTGCACCCCTGCAGGGAAGTTAATCTATTTGAATAGCCGTGATCTTTGGTAACAGGACGACTTGGAGTTGTACCTTGACCTTATGACAACTAGAACCGGATACTTAATAAAGCACACCCTTCCAAGTTCCACAGACAACCCGGTGATCGCTTTTCTACAGGGCGACGAGGAGAGGATCGCCGGGTAGGATTATGCTATGCGATGCTACTGGAGATGCTACTTGGAGTTGCTACTGGAGATGCTACTTGGAGTTGCTACTTGGAGATGCTACTTGGAGGACTTCAATCTACTCTCTTCTACACGCTTCAAGACGGAGGCTGCTAGAAGCGTAGTATTCGATAGGACTAGCTATCCCCCTCTTATTCTGGCATTCTGCAGTTCAGTCCACTGATATGGCCTTCTTACACATATACCCATGCATATGTAGTGTAGTTCCTTGCTTGCGAGTACTTTGGATGAGTACTCACGGTTGCTTTCTCCCCCCTTTTTCCCCCTTTCCTTTCTTTTTGGTTGTCGCAACCAGATTCTGGAGCCCTGGAGCCAGACACCACCGTCGACGACGACTCCTACTAGACCGGAGGTGCCTACTACTACGTGCTGCCCGCTGACGACGACCAGGAGTGGTTAGGAGGATCCCAGGCAGGAGGCATGCGCCTCTTTCGATCTGTATCCCAGTTTGTGCTAGCCATCTTATGGCAACTTGTTTAACCTATGTTTGTACTCAGATATTGTTGCTTCCGCTGACTCGTCTATGATCGAGCACTTGTATTCGAGCCCTCGAGGCCCCTGGCTTGTATTATGATGCTTGTATGACTTATTTTATTTGTAGAGTTGTGTTGTGATATCTTCCTGTGAGTCCCTGATCTTGATCGTACACGTTTGCGTGTATGATTAGTGTATGATTGAATCGGGGGCGTCACAAGTTGGTATCAGAGCCAACTGCCTGTAGGAATCCCCTTTCCAACTCCTTGGCCGAAGTTGAGTCTAGAAGCCGAAAACTGTTTTACTAACTTGGCTGTGCGGCCCCTGGGCCCACGTCGCCATTGGGTGGTATTAGGATCTTTTATTCCTTGTGCATACTCTGGGATTCTAATCTCTCTTCTATTCGGGTTAAATGATTTTGCTGAAACCTAACTCTAGGTTCTCGTTATCACTTCCTGCCGGAGAGCCCCTTCATTACAGATGATCGACCGCTTCAACAGAAGATTCTGACAATACTCTCCGATGTTTCCCCCGAGACAATTGTGCCCTTCGCCGTTGCAATTCCATACCACCGATAAATCCCTATGGAAAGCTACATACACTTGTCATCCATAACTTCATTCCCAGTTGATCTTGTTATTACAAGATACCTCGAAAATTCTCTCTATTATTCCGAGAATACTTTGTACCTACTGCCTTGCCGTTCGTTATCCACATATACACCCCTATGGATAATTACTCGCACTTACCGAGTATCCGCCCATCCCTAGTTGTTTGTGTGTTTCACTAAGTTCTTCAAAATAATATCCAAACTTCCGAAAATCCTGAGTAGCCTATTGCTCTTGAAATTCTTGCTTGCTTGCATTATGGTTAATCCCATAAGTCTAGTAATCTTATTGGCATCCTTTGTCACTATTATTTTAAGTTCGTTGATTATATATGTGTGCGAATGCATACAATCATCAGTTGATCCTGATAACTTACCTTTCCGGCTTAGACGTCATTTTGAACATGAGCTGGTTCTCGACAAAACTATCTGTCGTCGATTGTGCCTCTGGTATATACAATTGATGCATCCTTGATCAGAACGTCTGCTTCTGATCTTTGTTTTGGAAATCATAATTCCTTTGCATTTAAGCTTTGAATTATTCAGATGATTCCATAACTCGTTGCATTCGCATTCTTTCTTCCTCTGATTGAGTATCGATACTCACCTCAGCTCCATTGTGGATCGCCTTATCCACTGTTGGATTATTATATCCGATAGTGTCCTTCATAATTAATCACCTTGTGAGTCCTTCTCCGATACATAATGCCTTTGTTAAATTGTATCCTTTCCTTTTGTCATCCATGCTCTGCTTTCGAGCTGGTGATACTTACTCTTGAAGCTTATGGTATATGTTCGCAAGAAGCCCCGATGGGATTGAACCTACGCCTTCCCTCATCGGCGTGAACCCGAAAGATTTCACGAGTCATACTTATCTGGTATTGCACCAGGTAAAACTTTCAACAACTAATGTCATCTTCGAAATACGAGAGGTGAATGGAAGATTATGCATTGAGGAAGTGGAAGTCGACCTTGAACCTTGTGTTCATGCCCATGGACGCGATGTATATCCTATCATGGAAGCTTCTTGTAATAATAACTATTTCCTTGATAACTAACATATGGTATCTGTGAATTGATCCCTTGCAACCGTGGTTCCGACCATGATTGTTCTTCTTTGATTCCATTTCTCGGACAAGTTAAAACAATTGTCTTCTATGGATCAATACACCCGTCCAATCTTTACTTTGATCTTGTGTCGAGTATTACCCCCTGGTATCTCAAGATTATCATGGAACTGCATAACTTCTTATGAGTTCTTCATCAAGTGCTACCTTCCCACTGATTCCAATTTTTCACGGGCTCTGAGTTATTATACACTCAAAGACACCGATAACTGAATCGAGTTTGCATTGCGATTCAACAAGTATTTGAACCCATCACTGCTTACAAATTTATTAATCCTTCAAGTCATTCCTAGCCTGATCGGCTATATCATTATCGAGCTAATTTTAACTGTGCTACCCGGTCCTTCTTCCCGGAGCACAATTTTCGACGATGAACTAACCTTACGTCGATCATCATCGTCATATCATTTCGCCTTGAACAACAAGCTTGGTTTCGAGTTTGTGTCGTACCCTTGGTTCCAATAACCTTTCACTTTATCATTACTTTGACTTGATGTCGTCGCCAATCGATTACATCTTCATGAACTCTCGCGACAAATGTGTCGTGAATATCATCAACATTCTGAGCTCTTCCAAGAGATCTATTGAAATCATGATGAGAAATACCATCCTTGCCCTCGATGATTGGTGTTATCAGTGACCACTTTATTGCCTTCCGTTCAACACAAACTTGTTCGTGTTTCGTGTTATACCTTGAGATCCTTACTATCCAACATTTGTTCTTCTTTAGCTTGGAGTATTACCATCTTTTATGACAAGAATGTCATGAGGATTACTCCACCTCTTAAGAATTCTTGGTATAGTGATACTTCTCACCATCACCATTCTTTCTTGGTTCCCATGTTGATTCCAACCGGGGTACCCACAAGTGAACGGTGTTGGTTGGATTCTGCACTTCTAGCAACCCTATTGCTTTGGAGTTAATGATTGATAATTCATTCTTAGCCTATCGGTTACTAAACCACCATTCCGACGTTGATCATGCTACTGTAAGCCCACATTACGGTTGCACCTTTCAACGGATGTTTAATTGGGAGTGTTTTTCTTTGTTCACATACTTGTGGAAATGCATCCTTTTGGAAACCTCGGTGAATTGTCGCTGAGATCATCAGCTACCATCTTATCCCTTCATGGGTTTAATGATGAGCTCCTATTTCGGAACTCCCTTCCGTAGTAGATTTCCCGAGAATCTTACAATGTCATCTCGTCAATTTGTTTTGCACCTTTCCTTCTCAGGCATCCTGAGTCCAAGGTATCCTAACACCGATCAAATCTGAATCTCAGTCAGATATGATGGTTGGAACATTTTTCCAAGAGTTATAACACTGGTCTTTTATGACCCGGTAACATGATGTCATGCCTAGCACCCCCCCTGGGTGGAGGACCTATCGTTATAATTTCTTTTGCAAGGACAACCATTCTTCCTAGAGGAAATTGTAAGACCTATTTTATAAGTTGTTCCTCGTGGCTCCTTTTTGTTTTCAAAGTTTGATCTTCCTGTTGACCATGTCAATGCTATCTCGAAGCATGTCTGTGGTACTCCGATTTTCGACAAGAACATTTGAAGCCCAATGCTAAATGTTTCCTTGCTGAATTATCCAGACACCGTTGTATGGGTAATACCATGAAATCCCTTCCCCTTACCTTAATGGTTTTCTACTTTATATCCTGTCATGGATATCTTGCTCTGCTTGTCCTTGGGAAGGATATCTCCTTGAAATATGTGTTTAAACATATTTTCCCTTCCATTGTTCTGTTTAATCTGATGATCATATTTTCCTTCCATTGGTTTGTTTGAACCTTTTCTATGATCTATATGATATAAGCAGTAATAATCCACTGCTTGTGCAAACACCTCGAGGTACAACTCTGTCAGTAAGACCCTGTTACTATTGTTGATGACATTCCGGTAGCCACCGATGGACGAGAACCTTGCCTATTGGTCCGCCTCGTTCAACGAGCGGGAAAATGGTTCTCTTCGTCCCTCGCCCTTGGTACCAACGTTGTTGCCGACATAACTGACATGGTACTCTCTGACATGCCTTGCTATCATGACCGTGCAAGATGTCACTGCTCCTATTTAAAAAAACACATGGTGGGCCCATAACCCACAGTTCCACAGGATCGAAACCTGACTGTCCTGTACACCCCCCTATTCCCTAAGTTATTCCTCGTGCGTGGCCTCGTATGTAATTCATGGGCCACCGTCCTAGTGATCTATTCTGATATCAGACGCAATACTTACTCTCGCTACTCTGAACCCCTTTCTCACTCTGGTTCAGGCTTCGAGCAACTATCTATCCGCTTGGAGCCTCTTATGGTACCTTTGTACCTTACTCTCGAGTTATTTCATATGTTCAACTCGAGAGATAATCTTATACTCATTCATGGGTTAACCCCAGATTGTTTCCCTCAGAAGCATTATGTCGTAGTGAGCTGCCCCTTATCCTTTCGTAAGTATGATGGAGTTCCCGAAGAAATGATGACAAGTTTATCATGATGCATTGGAATAAAGAATTGAAGACATCAAAGAAAGGGATTAACTTCTTCGAGAAGATCCATTAGAATATCGTAACCAGAACTTTCCCCCTTACTCCCCTCTTAAATCTCGGGACGAGATTTCTTGTAGTGGAGGAGAATTGTGACGCCCGGATAATTAAGCTACAGTGATCCCATGCTAATGGTGCCACGTCACCACGATTACTGCTGCTAAGCTATCATTAGGACAAAACCGGTCCAAAATTCAAAATTCAAATTAATGATAACAATAAAAGTTTTCAAAAATTAAAACAAAAATGTTTGGATTGTACTAAGTATTACAAAGGTAATAATGGTGCAACAAACCCATTTTTATAAAATGCCTAAGTAATTTAAAACGATTTAGAACAGAAAAGTAAAATAAATAAAAAGTATAAAAAAACAGAAAAACAAACTATCAAGAATAAAATGGGCCACCCCCTCCACTAGGCCATGGCCCAGCTAACCGGCTAGGCTACTAACTAGCCGGCCCAACCGTGCCCTCTACTCCCCCCCTGGATGCCCGAAACCCTAGCCCCACTCGCTCACTTCCCCCCCTCCCGCATGACGCCCACTCCGCTCGCTCTCCCCCCTCCTCCCCGATCCAGATCGGATCGGGGGAACGAACCCCGTCGCCCCCTGCGCCCCGACGCCAGCCCGGCACACGCCGGACCGCCCCGCCGCCACACGACGCCGCCCTGTCCTCTCATCCTCCCCGACCAGCCACCCAGGGCAACAGCGCCCCTCGCCGCACGCCTGACGCGCCCGGAGCTCGTCCTCGCCGGAGCGCTCCATCGTCGGCCTGCCTCCTCTACGTCGTCGTCGTCCCCATCCTCCTCCCCAAAGGCTCCACCGAGCCTCGCCGACCCTCTTATCTGCAACGCCGGTGAGGCCACGGCCTCCCTCTCCTCTTCTTCCCTCTCTGTTGCACGTCACCGTCCTGCACCCCGTTTGCCCCTGCTCGACCTAGAGCGCGCGCCCATGCGCTCCCGTGCGCCCTCGCGCACGCGACTAGCGCCATCCAGCCACAGCCACGACGCCCGTCGCCCCTTGCTGCCTGTGCCCGCCGCCGTCTCTACCCTGTGACACCTGGCCGTGTCTGCCCGGGTCGCCGCCATCGTCCGGGGCCTCATCCCACTCCCGCTGCGTCCGCCGTCCGCTACGGCGGCCCTCTCCGCCACCGCGGCCGCCCTGGCCTCTGGCCTCGTCCCGCCACTCCCTGCGGGCGAGCGCCCGCACAGCCGCCCGTCGCCCCTATCCCGTGTGGGCTCGGGCGCGTGCCCGTAGCCAGTTACGCCCGCTAGGCCTCTGAGCCACTGACAAGGGGGCCCTGCCCCAGAATGTTTTAATAAAGAAAAAGAAAAAAAAGAAAAATAAATTATTAATTAATTAATTAATTAGTGGATTAATTAAGTTAATTAATCATGTTTAATTAATCTAATTAACTAGTTAGTTTACTTAAACAGTAATTAGTTTAACCTAAACCCTAATCAACCTAACAGTGTATGACAGGTGGGTCCCACTGGGCCCACACGTCAGTTTGACTAGTCAACACCTCTGTTGACTGCTGATGTCATGCTGATGTCATGATGACTTCAGCAAACACTGTTATGGATAATGTTGAATTAAATTAAATTAATTAAAATTCTAAAAATGATTTAAATATTTTAAAATTAATATAAAATAAACCGTAGCTCGGATGGAAAAACTTTGTACATGAAAGTTGCTCAGAACAATGAGACGAATCCGGATACACAGTCCGTTCGTCCTCCACACACCCCTAACCTATCAAACCCGCAACTTTCCCCCTCCGGCTCCTCTGCCCGAAAACACGAAACACCGGGGATATTTTCCCGAATGTTTCCCCCCTTAACCGGTACCACCTCATACCACGCTAGGGCACGCCTAGCATCGTTACTTGTCGATCGATGCATCTGTTTACATGGTATTCATTGTTTCTTCCCCCTCTTCTCTCGGGTAGACTACAAGACCGACACTGCTGCTGCCCAGTTCGACTACGGAGTTGACGACCTCTCTCTCTTGCCAGAGCAACCAGGCAAGCCCCCCCCCCTTGATCACCAGATATCGCCTATTCTACTCTATACTGCTTGCATTAGAGTAGTGTAGCATGTTACTGCTTTCTGATTATACCTATCCTGATGCATAGCCTATCCTTGATACTACTTTTGTTACCTTTACCTGCAATCCTATATGCTTAGTATAGGATGCTAGTATTTTCATCTGTGGCCCTACATTCTTGTCCATCTACCGTGCTATACTATCGGGCCGTGATCACTCGGGAGGTGATCACGGGTATATACTATATACTTTATACATGATACATGTGGAGACTAAAGTCGGGTCGGCTGGTGGAGCACCCGCGGGTGGATCATTGAGGCGGAGCGGCAGGGCAGGTTGAGACCGCCTAGGAGAGAGGTGGGCCTGGCCCTGTTCGGCGTTCGCGGATACTTAACACGCATAACGAGATCTTGGTATTTGATCTGAGTTGGCTATGAGCCTATACGCACTAACCATCTACGTGGGAGTAGTTATGGGTATCCCGGCGTCGTGGTATCAGCCGAAGCACTTCGTGACGCCAGCGACTGAGTGGCGCGCGCCGGATTGGAACGTAAGCCTGCTCTTGTATTAAGGGGGCTAGTTCTGCTTTTGGCCGCGTACGCAACGTGCAGGTGTGCTATGGGCGATGGCCCAGACCCCTATGCGCTAAGGTTTAGACCAGCGTGCTAGCCTCTCTGTTGAGCCTAGGTGGGGCTGCGACGTGTTGATCTTCTGAGGCCGGGCATGACCCAGGAAAGTGTGTCCGGCCAAATGGGATCGAGCGTGTTGGGTAAGTTGGTGCACCCCTGCAGGGAAGTTAATCTATTCGAATAGCCATGATCTTCGGTAACAGGACGACTTGGAGTTGTACCTTGACCTTATGACAACTAGAACCGGATACTTAATAAAACACACCCTTCCAAGTTCCACAGACAACCCGGTGATCGCTTTTCTACAGGGCGACGAGGAGAGGATCGCCGGGTAGGATTATGCTATGCGATGCTACTGGAGATGCTACTTGGAGTTGCTACTGGAGATGCTACTTGTAGTTGCTACTTGGAGATGCTACTTGGAGGACTTCAATCTACTCTCTTCTACATGCTTCAAGACGGAGGCTGCTAGAAGCGTAGTCTTCGATAGGACTAGCTATCCCCCTCTTATTCCGCCATTCTGCAGTTCAGTCCACTGATATGGCCTTCTTACACATATACCCATGCATATGCAGTGTAGTTCCTTGCTTGCGAGTACTTTGGATGAGTACTCACGGTTGCTTTCTCCCCCCCTTTTTCCCCCTTTCCTTTCTTTTTGGTTGTCGCGACCAGATTCTGGAGCCCTGGAGCCAGACACCACCGTCGACGACGACTCCTACTACACCAGAGGTGCCTACTACTACGTGCTGCCCGCTGACGACGACCAGGAGTAGTTAGGAGGATCCCAGGCAGGAGGCCTGCGCCTCTTTCGACCTGTATCCCAGTTTGTGCTAGCCATCTTATGGCAACTTGTTTAACCTATGTATGTACTCAGATATTGTTGCTTCCGCTGACTCGTCTATGATTGAGCACTTGTATTCGAGCCCTCGAGGCCCCTGGCTTGTATTATGATGCTTGTATGACTTATTTTATTTGTAGAGTTGTGTTGTGATATCTTCCCGTGAGTCCCTGATCTTGATCGTACACGTTTGCATGTATGATTAGTGTACGATTGAATCGGGGGCGTCACAGATGCCCGGTTGGCATTCCACCTTTCTTCTTCAACAACTATAGGTTAGTTTCGGTTGATCCTAAGTTTTTGATTATTCACATGATGTTTGCTATTCTTAGATGTAATTTTATTTTGGTTTGCTTGCTGTTTGAATAAAATGCCAAGATCTTAAATTATTAAATGTTAGAGAGTCTTCACATAGTTGCATAATTATTCGACTACTCATTGATCTTCACTTATATCATTCGGAGTAGTTTGTCATTTTCTCTAGTGCTTCACTTATATCTTTTAGAGCATGGTGGTAGTTTTATTTTGAAGAAATAGATGAACTCTCATGCTTCATTTAGATTATTTTGAGAGTCTTAAATAGCATGGTAATTTGCTTAAAATCCTAATATGCTAGGTATTCAAGAATAATAAAATTCTCTTATGAGTGTGTTGAATACTATGAGAAGTTTGATACTTGATAATTGTTTTGAGATATGGAGATGGTGATATTAGAGTCATGCTAGTTGAGTAGTTGTGAATTTGAGAGATACTTGTGTTGAAGTTTGTGATTCTCGTAGCATTCACATGTGGTGAACCGTTATGTGATGAAGTCGGAGCATGATTTATTTATTGATTGTCTTCCTTATGAGTGGCGGTCGGGGACGAGCGATGGTCTTTTCCTAACAATCTATCCCCCTAGGAGCATGTGTGTAATACTTTGCTTTGATAAGTTCTAGACTTTTGCAATAAGTATATGATTTCTTTATGACTAATGTTGAGTCCATGGATTATACGCACTCTCACCCTTCCACCTTTGCTAGCCTCTCTAATACCGCGCACCTTTCGCCGGTATCATACACCCACCATATACCTTCCTCAAAACAGCCACCATACCTACCTATTATGGCATTTCCATAGCCATTCCGAGATATATTGCCATGCAACTTTCCACCGTTCCGTTTATTGTGACACACTCCATCATTGTCATATTGCATATCCCGGTACACCGCCGGAGGCATTCATATAGAGTCATATTTTGTTCTAAGTATCGAGTTGTAATTGTTGAGTTGTAAGAAAAATAAAAGTGTGATGATCATCATTATTAGAGCATTGTTCTAGTGAGGAAAGAATGATGGAGACTATGATTCCCCCACAAGTCGGGATGAGACTCCGGACGAAAAAAAAGAGAGGCCATAAAAAAAGAGAAAAGGGCCAAATAAAAAAATGAGAGAAAAAGAGAGAAGGGACAGTGTTACTATCCTTTTACCACACTTGTGCTTCAAAGTAGCACCATGATCTTCATAGTAGAGAGTCTCTCATGTTATCACTTTCATATACTAGTGGGAATCTTTCATTATAGAACTTGGCTTGTATATTCCAATGATGGGCTTCCTCAAATTGCCCTAGGTCTTCATGAGCAAGCAAGTTGGATGCACACCCACTTAGTTTCTTTTTGAGCTTTCATATACTTATAGCTCTAGTGCATCCGTTGCATGGCAATCCCTACTCACTCACATTGATATCTATTGATGGGCATCTCCATATCCCGTTGATACGCCTAGTTGATGTGAGACTATCTTCTCCCTTTTTGTCTTCTCCACAACCACCATTCTATTCCACCTATAGTGCTATGTCCATGGCTCACGCTCATGTATTGCGTGAAGATTGAAAAAGTTTTCAAAAAAGTTAGAGTACGAAACAATTGCTTGGCTTGTCATCGGGGTTGTGCATGATTTAAATATTTTGTGTGGTGAAGATAGAGCATAGCCAGACTATATGATTTTGTAGGGATAACTTTCTTTGGCCATGTTACTTTGAGAAGACATAATTGCTTTGTTAGTATGCTTGAAGTATTATTATTTTTATGTCAATATAAACTTTTGTCTTTAATCTTTCTAATCTGAATATTCATATCACAATTAAGAAGATTTGCATTGAAATTATGCCAAGTAGCACTCCGCATCAAAAATTCTCTTTTTATCATTTACCTACTCGAGGACGAGCAGGAATTAAGCTTGGGATGCCTGATACGTCTCCAATGTATCTATAATTTTTAATTGCTCCATGCTATATTATCTACTGTTTTGGGCAATATTTGGCTTTATTATCCACTTTTATATTACTTTTGGGACTAACCTATTAACCGGAGGCCCAGCCCAGATTTGCTGTTATTTGCCTATTTCAGTGTTTCGAAGAAAAGGAATATCAAACAGAGTCGAAATGGAACGAAATCAACTGGAGAAGTTATTTTTGGAAGGAAACCTACCGGATAGACTTGAACCCTACGTCAGAAGATGAAGGGGGAGCTCACGAGGGTAGGGGCGCGCCCACCCCCCTAGGGCGCGCCCCCTGCCTCGTGCCCCCCCTTCGGTCCACCGACGTTCCTCCTGCACCCATATATTCCTACGTAACCTAAACCTTCCAGAATAGAGATTAGATCGGGAGTTCCGCCGCCAGAAGCCTCCGTACCCACCAAAAGTCAATCGGGACCCTGTTCCGGCACCCTGCCAGAGGGGGTATCCCTCACCGGTGGCCATCTTCATCATCCCGGTGCTCTCTATGACGAGGAGGGAGTAGTTCTCCCTCGGGGCTGAGGGTATGTACCAGTAGCTATGTGTTTGATCTCTCTCTCTCGTGTTCTTGAGATGATACGATCTTGATGTATCGCGAGCTTTGCTATTATAGTTGGATCCTGTGTTTCTCCTCCCCCTCTTCTCTCTTCTAATGGATTGAGTTTCCCCTTTGAAGTTATCTTATCGGATTGAGTCTTTAAAGATTTGAGAACACTTGATGTATGTCTTGCCGTGCGTATCTGTGGTGACAATGGGATATCACGTGCCACGTGATGTATGTTTTGGTGATCAACTTGCGGGTTCCGCCCATGAACCTATGCATAGGGGTTGGCACACGTTTTCGTCGTGATTCTCCTGTAGGAACTTTGGGGCACTCTTTGAGGTCCTTTGTGTTGGTTGAATAGATGAATCTGAGATTCAGTGACGCATATCGTATAATCATACCCACAGATACCTGAGACATTGGAGTATCTAGGTGACATTAGGGTTTTGGTTGATTTGTGTCTTAAGGTGTTATTCTAGTACGAACTATAGGGCTATTTGTGACACCTATAGGAATAGCCCAACGGATTGATTGGAAAGAATAACTTTGAGGTGGTTTCGTACCCTACCATAATCTCTTCGATCGTTCTCTACTATTAGTGACTTTGGAGTGACTCTTTGTTGCATGTTGAGGGATAGTTATGTGATCCAATTATGTTATACTTGTTGAGGGAACTTACACTAGCGAAAGTATGAACCCTAGGCCTTATTTCCATACATTTCAATACCGTTTAAGCTCACTTTTATCATTAGTTACCTTGCTGTTTTTATTATTCCAGATGACAAATACCTTTATCTACCATCCATATACCACTTGTATCACCATCTCTTCGCTGAACTAGTGCACCTATACAATTTACCATTGTATTGGGTGTGTTGGGGACACAAGAGACTCTTTGTTATTTGGTCGCAGGGTTGCTTGAGAGAGACCATCTTCATCCTACGCCTCCTACAGATTGATAAACCTTAGGTCATCCACTTGAGGGAAATTTTCTACTGTCCTACAAACCTCTGCACTTGGAGGCCCAACAAGGTCTACAAGAAGAAGGTTGTGTAGTAGACATCACATGTTAGTTACTCAATCGGTTCGGCCCGTCAGTGGATCCTCATCCGTAGTATACTCCCTTTGTTTTTATTTACTCCGCATAAAATGGAGGGAGTGGTAGTGTAAATGACGTGGGCAGGGGAGGGGGAGGGACGTCAGTTTGCTCTCAACTGCGGTCCCACAAGCGAGCGAAAACGCAAGACGAAGCGCCTTCCATTCGGTGAGCGACGTGGAGGGTCCAGCATGCCGGGCTGCAATGTAAACGCGACAAGAGCGATGTACAGTCAAAACCGATTGACTGGTCATCACCGGAACCACTATTCACATCAGAACCTTCGCTGCTCGGCCTACGCTAGCCACTGCCCTAAAACCACACCTAATCTCCAGCGCCTTGCCCCACCTTTCGATCCCTTAGCCTGCATCAAGCGTCCCCTAGTTCGCCGGAAAGCCATGGTGCGCCGCAAGATCATGTACTACAAGATGCTGACGCTGGAGCGCCGCACAGAATCGCGGCGGTAGTCGGTGCCACAGACCTCCTTTCCCAAGTTCGCTTTGCGGCAGGCCAATCCCCGTGTTCTCTAGAGCCAAGCTACGAGGAGGAGGAAGCCGATCCAATGTTCATGTTGGAGGTCATGGCGCAGAAGGCCCCCAATTGGTATGAGACGATGGACGTCGACTTCGTACCAGCGTACGAGTCCCCAATGGTGCAGGCGGACCAGCGGTTCAACCTAGCGATACTAAAGGAGGACCAGGAGGCAGAGGCTCTACTCAACGCGGAGCGCGCGCATGCCGCTGCCATCGAGGCTCTCCTGAAGGCGGAACCGGATGTCGTAGATGTGAACCGGGCGGCGAAGGCTCAACTTGAGGCGGAGCACATGGATGCCGCTGCCATCGAGACCCTGCTGCAGGCGGAATCGAACATCCTGGACTTGAACCGGGCGGAAGAGGCTCAACTCGACGCAGAGCGTGCGGATGCCGCTCTCATCGAGGCCCTCCTGCAGGCGGAACAGGACGTCTTGGACTTGAACCGGGTGGCAGAGGCTCGACTCGACGCGGAGCACCCGGATGCCGCTGCTATCGAGGCCCTCCTGCAGGCGGAACCGGACATCCTCAACTTGAACCGGGCGGTGCTCTCGTCCATGCAGAGCGCCCGCACACTCCAGGTGAACGAGTAGCTGGAGGCCACGGACAACCACGGTGCAGAGACACATGTCGGTAGCTACGGCTGGTTCGCGCCGGCAGACAAAGACGACAAGGCTGTCTTGTTCCGTGAGCAGTGATAGTTTTTCTTTATGTTGTTGTTTTTATGGATCTTTTGCCATGTAAAAACATATATTGTTATGTAAGTCACCTGACTTGGGTCAGTCTACCATTTCATGCGGTTGGATGAATATCCTACGTCTCCTAACCCTTCTTCCTCACCTCTTCTTCTTCCCCAACAGACCACCGCACGGGCCGTACGGATGCTCCCCAACATGCGGTTAGATAAACATACTCCATGAAAAAAAATTATGTGTCAGCTGTAGGATGGCTAAGTTCGGTTTGTTCACATGCGATAGCACGTGTCAGTGAGGGTGCGTTCCCTTGGATGGGTTTGCGGCGTGCATGAGCGACTATGTGAGGGTGCAGTGCGACCACGGCGTGTAGGAGCGACCGCGTGAGGGTGCGGTGCGACCTTGACAGCCGTGCACAAGTGTACCTCCTTTTCATTTTGAAAACTTTAGGCAAGCTTGGAAAAAATGTGTGGTGAAGTATGGCAATGCAAGGCCTAGACCCAAACAGGATAAGTACGTACTACGTACTAGGAGTACTAGTGTTAAAAAAGAAAGGCGGGGATTTCCTTCACGGGATTAATCGATATAAATCCTCGTTTAACGTGTCAATTAATGCGTATTTTTTTCTCGAAAGCCCAAAGAGCTAACCATCTCACTCCTCATCGCTTGATTAATGTAGCGCCATGCAAACCAACCTTCTCACTTCCGCATGCATGCAGGGGATATTAATGTCCTTGGTTGCTAGTATGAGGCAAACCCCATCAATTTTTCCTCGATTAGTGTTAGTGGCCTTTTGCAAATTGTAATTTTGATATACTGGCCTTATGTACAAAAAAAATGGAGGTAGTAACTATATTTGACTTCCTTGCCCATTGCGGTGACATCAATGATATCTCGAACGTTGTGGTTTGGCGAAGTGCGTTCGCCGGAGAACACCATTAAGGGAGACCATGGTAAGTCGTTCGCAAGTGCCGCCTGCAAGCCGAGACAACCGCCTTATTTGCATCCAGGAAGTCCGTTAAACCAAAGGACGCGTAAATGTACTAGTACTACTCATACACAATAGCGTCGTCCGTCCAGCTTAGTGTGGTGAGATGGTTTCTCGAAGAAGACGATGGAGAAGTGGAGTCAGCGAAGAGTGAAATGATGGTTGCTTCATCCGTGCTTTGTGATTTGACACCTCACCTCTTTGTGATTTGTGATAGAAGGGACATGGGAGTAGACTCTTTGCTCTATACTGTACATGCGTCCAAGAACGAGAGAAAGAGGAGAGACGTTGCATTTGCTATTCCTTCAATCAATCAATCAATCAGGGAGCTTCGGTTCCATCCTTTTGGCTTTGGCAACACCGTCCACAATGGTTCCCACGATGCCAAAAGCTATTTTCACATTTGGCTACACATTGTGGATGCCCTAAACCGAAACACTTGGTTTTGCTCCTGTGTGTTATCTATACAAATCTCAATTATATTGATCTAAAAAATTATAGAATCAAGATTAGTAAAAAGGAGGTGATTTTGCCGTGCGGATGGCAAGGAAGGTTTCTTATTTTTAGAGGACGTTGTCCTGGCGGTTTGATAACATGCTGTCCCACGTGTCAGTGCTTTACCAAGCTGATCCGCATCCCACATGAGGCAGAACAACAGCAGAAGCAACACGTGGTTAACTTGAAGAAGATGAGGGAGAAGAGGATTCAACAACGAGTGAAATGATGGTTGCTTCGTCCCTCCAACTTCTTTTTTTAGCATTATTACTTCGTCCCTCCAACTTAACTATGCGAAAGGTGCTGCTTCGTGATTTGACGCCTCATTGCTTATTACTACGCCGACGCCATGACTGGGTGCTTCACCCCGACTGCTCTGCACTGTATTCCGCTATGGCACGTGAACCCGGTAGCTTGATGTCCCACATGTCAGCGAAAGGGACAAGAATATTTAGGAAAGCGAGCGCTCCATTCTTATGATGGAGGAGTAAACGACACGACGACCCAGTGAACTGTCACTTGTACTGTATAGCACTATAGTTTTGCTGTTTCACACGATCCATCGATACAAAGCCGATTAAACAGGAAAGGGCGGGATTTTCCCGCGCGGTATATGATACTGGCCATACATTTCAAAGGCAATTTTAATGTATGCAAACTGAATAATTAAGTAACAATATGATATCTAGTAAAACTAAAAACACATATGATTTATTGTGGTAGAGTGTAGTAGTAGTGCTGTATTGCATAGTTGTTAGATGTAACATGCGAGAACGTGTAGAGATGTAGTTTTGGAGGGCCTACAGAGAGAAAAGTGTAATACATTCACCGAACTTCAGAATAAGCTGATTACAGTCACTATATATGTTTTGCGGTGATTATACGTCACTTGCTCATGGTTCAACACCGAATTGCACTCTGTTGACCGGCCAAATAGTCTGCTTGGCACCATGTTGACTAGTTAAATTGACCACGTTCCTTGTGGGTCCCACCTATCAGTTCACATAGGGAAAAGGTCAGATAAACACAAATTCACGCAGGCGCGACAAGACTACAATCCGTGCGCGGGAATCACCTGGTTGTGTATGTGTCTGTCATGGCCTGATGTGTGCGCATGCATGTGTAGGTTGAGAACTTGACCGTGAGAGTGTGTGTTGGTCGTGTGGTGTATTGGTGTGTGCATGAATGCGTGCGTGTGTGCATGTGAGTGTTGCGTGCGTGCGTGGCTGTGTGTGTACGTGTGAGTGTTACGTGTGTGCGTGGGTGCAAGTGTTCGTGAGAGTATTGCATGCATGCAGTTCGTGTGCATGCCTGCATGTGTGTATAATCACCACACCAACTCCTGTGTGTTAAAACAGATGGCTAAGCATACCAATACAACGCCGATACGTCTCCAACGTATCTATAATTTTTGATTGCTCCATGCTATATTATCTACTGTTTTGGGCAATATTGGGCTTTATTATCCACCTTTTATTTTATTTTTGGGACTAACCTATTAACTGGAGGCCTAGCCCAGATTTGCTGTTATATGCCTATTTCAGTGTTTTGAAGAAAAGGAATATCAGACGGAGTCGAAACGGAACGAAATCAACTGGAGAAGTTATTTTTGGAAGGAAACACATCTGATGGACTTGGACCCCATGTCAGAAGATACGGGAGCTGCCCATGAGGGTGGGGGGCGCGCCCACCCCCATAGGGCGCGCTCCCTACCTTGTGGGGCCCCCGTGGCTCCCCTCACGTGCTTCTTCTGCCTATATAAGTCCATATAACCTAAAACTTCCAGAACGGAGATTAGATCGGGAGTTCCGCCGCCAGAAGCCTCCGTAGCCACCGAAAACCAATCTAGACCCGTTCCGGCACCCTGTCGGAGGGGGAAATCCTTCCCCGGTGGCCATCTTCATCATCCCGGTGCTCTCCATGACGAGCAGGGAGTAGTTCTCCCTCAGGGCTGAGGGTATGTACCAGTAAGTATGTGTTTGATCTCTCTATCTCTCTCATGTTCTTGAGATGATACGATCTTGATGTATCATGAGCTTTGCTATTATAGTTGGATCCTATGTTTCTTCTCCCCCTCTTCTCTCTTGTAATGAATTGAGTTCTCCCTTTGGAGTTATCTTATCGGATTGAGTCTTTAAAGATTTGAGAACACTTGATGTATGTCTTGGTGATCAACTTGCGGGTTTCGTGACATTGGGAACCTATCATAGGGGTTGTCACACGTTCTCGTCGTGATTCTCTGGTAGAAACTTTGGGGCACTCTTTGAGGTTCTATGTGTTGGTTGAGTAGATGAATTGAGATTGTGTGATGCTTATCGTAAAATCGTACCCACGGATAATTGAGGTGACAATGGAGTATCTAGGTGACATTAGGGTTTTGGTTGATTTGTATCTTAAGGTGTTATTCTTGTACGAACTCTAGGGCTGTTTGTGACACCTATAGGAATAGCCCAACTGATTGATTGGAAAGAATAACTTTGAGGTGGTTTCGTACCCTACCATAATCTCTTCGTTTGTTCTCCGCTATTAGTGACTTTGGAGTGACTCTTTGTTGCATGTTGAGGGATAGTTATGTGATCCAATTATGTTAGTATTGTTGAGGGAACTTACACTAGCGAAAGTATGAACCCTAGGCCTTGTTTACTATCATTGCAATACCGTTTACGCTCACTTTTATCATTAGTTACCTTGCTGTTTTTATAATTTCAGATTACAAATACCTTTATCTACCATCCATATTGCACTTGTATCACCATCTCTTCGCCGAACTAGTGCACCTATACAATTTACCATTGGATTGGGTGTGTTCGGGACACAAGAGACTCTTTGTTATTTGGTTGCAGGGTTGCTTGAGAGAGACCATCCTCATCCTACGCCTCCTACGGATTGATAAACCTTAGGTCATCCACTTGAGGGAAATTTGCTACTGTCCTACAAACCTCTGCACTTGGAGGCCCAACAACGTCTACAAGAAGAAGGTTGTGTAGTAGACATCAAGCTCTTTTCTGGTGCCGTTGTCGGGGAGGTGAGTGCTTGAAGGTATATCTTTAGATCTTGCAATCGAGTCTTTTAGTTTCTTGTTTTATCACTAGTTTAGTTTATAAAATAAAACTATAAAAAATGGAATTGAATTTGTCTCATACGCTTCACCGTTTTAATATCTTTCGTGGGTATGATGGAAAGGATAATTGTGCTCAAGTGCTAGAAGAAGAAATCTATAAAATGTTTGGCACTAAATATTTGAATGATGAGCATGATTCCAATGTTGTTAGTACGAATTCTTTGAATATCCATGATACTAATGATGATTGCACTAGTTATGATGAAAATGTCTCCTATAAACATGTCAATTTTTGTGGAGTGTATTGGGTTTGCAAGTACACACCAAATAGGGAAGATAGATATTGCAAGAGGCATAAGTACTTAGAAACTAAATTGTTGCGAGAAGAGCTAGTTGAATGTGCTGAAAGATTAAATATTTTTCGTGACCCTTGTGAACTTTGCAATGAACATGGTCATTTAAAGCTCCAATGTTATTTGTTTCATGATCAAGTCGTGTCCAAACATTGTGATAATTTGATTACCCTTGAGCATCATAAAGAGCTTAGCCTTCTTTTGGGTTATGAAGAAATGAAACGTATAACTGAGGGTATTCCAAAGTTCAATCTTGATAGAGTTCTTGATTTTGATCTAGAGAATATTTATATGTATTGTGCGGTGAATTGCATTGAAAATCCTTATATTGCCAATTACATAAAGAAAAGAAAACAAATAGAGGATGAAGAGAATACTAATGAAAGGGAAGAGACTTTCCAATATCCTCCTATTATTTCTTATGATGAATCAGGTAACGAGGAGGAGCCTCCTATTCAACCAATCTCATTAATAAGGAGCTCCAAAAAGAGGATTGAACCCACACATGATGTGATGAAGAAGAAGAAAAGAAATAGGAAGAGAGGTAAAAAGATATCTCCCCCAAATAATGTTGCTCCTATTACTATTGTGCCTCATGAAAATATAATTGTGGAAGATAATAATACTTCTTATGATCTTGAAAATATTTTTGGCACTTGTTTGGAAGAATATGATAATTGCTATACTATTGGTGCTATCCATACTATTAATGATGAGAGTGATTATACTTATAATATGAAAAGGCCCAAGCTTGGGGATGCTATGTTTGATGAAGATGATGTTTTTGAGAATATATTTTCTGCAATTAATGTTTTTCCCAAGCTTGGGGATGCTACGCTTAATGAAGATGATATTTTTAGTATCCCAAGTTTTGATATGCAAATTTATAATGATAATAACATGCCTCCTACTTATGATAATTATTGTGATGATACATATGCTATAAAAATAGTGAGGATTATATTTATAAAACTTGTCATGATTATGGTTACCCCTTTTCTGAACATTACTCTTTTAATTTGGAAACAATTTATAGTATCCAAGTCTCTTATGATACTCCCACTATCCTGAATGAGAAGAATTTTGCTTATGTGGAGAGTAATAAATTTTCGATGCTTGTAGATCATGAAAAGAATGCTTTAAGTGCTGGTTATATTGTTGAATTCATTCATGATGCTACTGAAAATTATTATGAGGCAGGAACATATGCTTGTAGAAATTGCAATAATATCAAGTTTCCTCTCTATGTGCTTAAAATTTTGAAGTTATGCTTGTTTTCCCTTCCTATGCAAATCGATTCTTGTTCCTATAAGTTGTTTGCTCACAAAATCCCTATGCATAGGAAGTATGTTAGACTTAAATGTGCTAGTCATATTCTTCATGATGCTCACTTTATGTTTCAATTCTTATCTTTTATCTGAGCATCGTTGAAATCATCATGCCTAGCTAGGGGCGTTAAATGATAGCGCTTGTTGGGAGGCAACCCAACTTTATTTTTTCCTTATTTTTGTTCCTGTTTAGTAATAAATAATTCATATAGCCTCTGTTTAGATGCGGTTTTATGCTTTTAATTAGTGTTTGTGCCAAGAAGAACCTTTGGGAAGACTTGGGGAAAGTCTTGTTGATCATGCTGTAAAAAACAGAAACTTTAGCACTCACGAGAATTGCTGCCTTTTTTATTTGGAGAGTGCTATTTAGTTAATTATTTTTTAAGATGACTAATAGATAAATTCCTCAGGTCCAGCAATTTATTTGAGAATTTTATGAGTTACATAGGTATACGTTTGATCCAGATTACTACAGACTGTTCTGTTTTTGACAGATTCTGTTTTCATTGTGTTGTTTGCTTATTTTGATGAATCTATGGCTAGTAAAATAGTTTATAAACCATAGAGAAGTTGGAATACAGTAGGTTTAACACCAATATAAATAAAGAATGAGTTCATTACAGTACCTTGAAGTGGTGTTTTGTTTTGTTTCGCTAACGGAGCTTGCGAGTTTTCTGTTAAGTTTTGTGTTGTGAAGTTTTCAAGTTTTGGGTAAGGATTCGATGGACTACGGAATAAGGAGTGGCAAGAGCCTATGCTTGGGGATCCCCCGGAAGGCATCCCCTCTTTCGTCTTCGTTCATTGGTAACTTTACTTGGAGCTATATTTTTATTCACCACATGATATGTGTTTTGCTTGGAGCGTCAATTTATTTTGTTAGGATTTGCTTGCTGTTATTTAGAACAATGTTTTTCATCTTTTATTTCAATAAAAGTGGCATTGATAGCCTTTACTATGCCTATTTTAGAAGTATACATATTGCTGTTCGAAATCAGAAAGTTTACCGCTGTTGCAATAATTCCTTAGAAAAGTCAGAATGTGATAAAATGTTGAAACCTTTTGCATATTAATCTCTGATAAATTTACTACAGTGGGAATTTTATTTCATAATTTTTGGAGCTAGGGAAGTATGGATGTTGCTGCATTCTTTACAGACTATCCTGTTTAGGAAGATTGCTGTTATGTTTGCATTGTTTGCATATGTTTGCTTCTTTAATGATTCTTTTCTTGAGGATAGGACTATTAAATATGCAGAGGCCTTTAGTATGAAATGTTGAATAATAATTTTTGTGATTTTCTACAGTAGAGTATGATAAGGTTTTGGCAATGGTTTATACTAACTTATCTCACGAGTCCTTGTTGAGTTTTGTGTGGATGAAGCTTTTGAGATTTAGGGAGACCGTGATATGAGAGGAATTAAGGAGACACAAAAGCTCAAGCTTGGGGATGCCCAAGGCACCGCAAGATAATATTTCAAGAAGTCTCAAGCGTCTAAGCTTGGGGATGCCCCGGTTGGCATCCCACCTTTCTTCTTCAACAACTATCGGTTGATCCTAAGTTTTTGCTTCTTCACATGATGTTTGCTATTCTTAGATGTCATTTTATTTTGCTTTGCTTGATGTTTGAATAAAATACCAAGATCTGAAATTATTAAATGTTATAGAGTCTTCACATAGTTGCATAATTATTCGACTACTCATTGATCTTCACTTATATCTTTCGGAGTAGTTTGTCATTTGCTCTAGTGCTTCACTTATATCCTTTTAGAGCACGGTGGTAGTTTTATTTTGAAGAAATAGATGAACTCTCATTCTTCACTTATATTATTTTGAGAATCTTAAATAGCATGGTAATTTTCTTAAAATCTTAATATGCTAGGTATACAAGATTAATAATAAAATTCTCTTATGAGTGTTTTGAGTACTAAGAGAAGTTTGATGCTTGATGATTGTTTTGAGACATGGAGGTAATAATATCAAAGTCGTGCTAGTTGAGTAGTTGTGAAATTGAGAAATGCTTGTGTTGAAGTTTGCAAGTCCCGTAGCACGCACGTATGGTAAAAATTGTGTAACAAATTTGAAACATGAGGTGTTATTTGATTGTCCTCCTTATGAGTGGCGGCCGGGGACGGGCGATGGTCTTTTCCTACCAATCTATCCTCCTAGGAGCATGCGCGTAGTACCGAGGTTTTTGATGACTTGTAGATTTTTGCAATAAGTATGTGAGTTCTTTATGACTAATGTTGAGTCCATGGATTATACACACTCTCACCCTTCCATCCTTGCTAGCCTCTTCGGTGCCGTGCATTGCCCTTTCTCACATCGAGAGTTGGTGCAAACTTCGCCGGTGCATCCAAACCCCGTGATATGATATGCTCTTTCACACACAAACCTCCTTATATCTTCCTCAAAACAGCCACCATACCTACCTATTATGGCATTTCCATAGCCATTCTGAGATATATTGCCATGTAACTTTCCACCATTCCGTTCATCATGACACATTCATCATTGTCATATTGCTAGCATGATCAAGTAGTTGACATAGTATTTGTGGCAAAGCCACCGTTCATAATTCTTCCATACATGTCACTCTTGATTCATTGCATATCCCGATACACCGCCGAAGGCATCCATATAGAGTCATACTTTGTTCTAGTATCGAGTTGTAATCATTGAGCTATAAATAAATAGAAGTGTGATGATCATCATTCAATAGAGCATTGTCCTGAAAAAAGAGAAAGTCCATAAAAAAGAAAGGCCAAATAAAAAATAAAGGCCAAAAAAAGAGAAAGACCAAATAAAAAAATAAAAAATAAAAGGGACAATGCTACTATCCTTTTTCCACACTTGTGCTTCAAAGTAGCACCATGATCTTTATGATAGAGAGTCTCTTGTTCTGTCACTTTCATATACTAGTGGGAATTTTTCATTATAGAACCTGGCTTGTATATTCCAACAATGGGCCTCCTCAAGTGCCCTAGGTCTTCGTGAGCAAGCAAGTTGGATGCACACCCACTAGTTTCTTTTGTTGAGCTTTCATACATTTATAGCTCTAGTGCATCCATTGCATGGCAATCCCTACTCCTTGCTTTAACATCAATCGATGGGCATCTCCATAGCCCATTGATCAGCCTCGTTGATGTGAGACTTTCCCCTTTTTGTCTTCTCCACATAACCCCCTCATTATTCTATTCCACCCATAGTGCTATATCCATGGCTCACGCTCATGTATTGCGTGAAGGTTTATAACTTTGAGATTACTAAGGTATGAAACAATTGCTTGGCTTGTCATCGGGGTTGTGCATGATGAGAGCATTCTTGTGTGACAAAAATGGAGCATGACTAAACTATATGATTTTGTAGGGATGAACTTTCTTTGGCCATGTTATTTTAAAAAGACATAATTGCTTAGTTAGTATTCTTGAAGTATTATTATTTTTATGTCAATATGAACTTTTATTTTGAATCTTTCGAATTTGAATATTCATATCACAAGTAAGAAGAATAACATTGAAATTATGCCAACTAGCATTCCACATCAAAAATTATCTTTTTTTATCATTTACCTACTCGAGGACGAGCAGGAATTAAGCTTGGGGATGCTTGATACATCTCCAACGTATCTATAATTTTTGATTGCTCTATGCTATATTATCTACTGTTTTGGGCAATATTGGGCTTTATTATCCACTTTTATATTATTTTTGGGACTAACCTATTACCGGAGGCCCAGCCCAGATTTGCTGTTTTATGCCTATTTCAGTGTTTTGAAGAAAAGGAATATCAGACGGAGTCAAAACGGAACGAAATCAACTGGAGAAGTTATTTTTGGAAGGAAACACACCTGATGGACTTGGACCCCACGTCAGAAGATACGGGAGCTGCCCACGAGGGTGGGGGGCGCGCCCCCTGCCTCGTGGGGCCCCCGTGGCTCCCCTGACGTGCTTCTTCTGCCTATATAAGTCCATATACCCTAAAACTTCCAGAACGGAGATTAGATCGGGAGTTCCGCCGCCAAAAGCCTCCGTAGCGACCGAAAACCAATCTAGACCCGTTCCGGCACCCTGTCGGAGGGGGAAATCCTTCCCCGGTGGCCATCTTCATCATCCCGGTGCTCTCCATGACGAGCAGGGAGTAGTTCTCCCTCAGGGCTGAGGGTATGTACCAGTAGCTATGTGTTTGATCTCTCTCTCTCATGTTCTTGAGATGATATGATCTTGATGTATCGCGATCTTTGCTATTATAGTTGGATCCTATGTTTCTCCTCCCCCTCTTCTCTCTTGTAATGAATTGAGTTTTCCCTTTGGAGTTATCTTATCGGATTGAGTCTTTAAAGATTTGAGAACACTTGATGTATGTCTTGGTGATCAACTTGCGGGTTTCGTGACATTGGGAACCTACGCATAGGGATTGGCACACGTTCTCGTCGTGATTCTCCGGTAGAAACTTTGGGGCACTCTTTGAGGTTCTATGTGTTGGTTGAGTAGATGAATTGAGATTGTTTGATGCATATCGTATAATCATACCCACGGATACTTGAGGTCACAATGGAGTATCTAGGTGACATTAGGGTTTTGGTTGATTTGTATCTTAAGGTGTTATTCTAGTACGAACTCTAGGGCTGTTTGTGACACCTATAGGAATAGCCCAACGGATTGATTGGAATGAATAACTTTGAGGTGGTTTCCTACCCTACCATAATGTCTTCGTTCGTTCTCCGCTATTAGTGACTTTGGAGTGACTCTATGTTGCATGTTCAGGGATAGTTATGTGATCCAATTATGTTAGTATTGTTGAGGGAACTTACACTAGCGAAAGTATGAACCCTAGGCCTTGTTTACTATCATTGCAATACCGTTTACGCTCACTTTTATCATTAGTTACCT
Organism: Triticum dicoccoides; assembly: GCF_002162155.2. Taxonomy (NCBI): domain Eukaryota; kingdom Viridiplantae; phylum Streptophyta; class Magnoliopsida; order Poales; family Poaceae; genus Triticum; species Triticum dicoccoides. Next base: position 264,099,286 of record NC_041384.1, read on the forward strand.
TGCTGTTTTTATAATTTCAGATTACAAATACCTTTATCTACCATCCATATTGCACTTGTATCACCATCTCTTCACCGAACTAGTGCACCTATACAATTTACCATTGTATTGGGTGTGTTGGGGACACAAGAGACTCTTTGTTATTTGGTTGCAGGGTTGCTTGAGAGAGACCATCTTCATCCTACGCCTCCTACGGATTGATAAACCTTAGGTCATCCACTTGAGGGAAATTTGATACTGTCCTACAAACCTCTGCACTTGGAGGCCCAACAACGTCTACAAGAAGAAGGTTGTGTAGTAGACATCAAAGGCCACCTTGTCCGCTATGCCCGCGGTCATGACTTTGAACCACCGTCCAATATATTTCTGTCATTTTTTCATTCTTACTAGCAAGATGCCTGTTCACTGCACGTAACATCAAGATGCATTTGTATGACTAGTTTATCTTGTGAGGGAAAAGGATGAACGAGGGAAGGCCTTATTTGCAAATGTGGAGAGGTGTGTGGGTACCTTTTTGCAGAATCGTCATAGTTTATTTCCTATCCGTCAGATATAAATCAGACGGCCTATATTGCAGGATGGCAAGCACACCATCATCACCAACTCTTTTTTTTATAAGAGTGTATTTTATATTTTATAAGAGTGTAGATGTAGAGTAGATACAAGCCGACAGGTGGGCCCGATGGTAATGAGATAATGTGATGCAACACCGGAGGTGCCATGTGGAGCGTTTAACTGGTCAACTAGTCATGTCTTGAGCAAATACAGAGTTGTACGGTGAGCCCGTGACTGTATAATAACCACAAAACGTAAATGGTGACTGTAATGAGTGGATTCTGAAGTCCAATGTATGTATCGTGCTTTCTCTTCAAATACAATGATCGTCACTGTATATATCGCAAGAGAAAGATGAAACATGCGTGAATGTGTTGGGGGCTTACTTTTAGAGGACCTGGAGATAGTTTGTGTGCATACGTGCAAGGGGCATAGAGGGGGTATGCAATGGAGAGAGAGATGATCCTTGTTTCTCTTTATTATGACTAACTTTATATATAATATAAAAATATACAAATTCACAGTGTGGAATAAATATCACTGTGGGCACCATGTAATGCAAATTAGCGTTCATACTCCTCCATGTAACTTTGTAATGTTGTATATATGTAGAAATTCTAAAATAATTTTTGGCCACACTTTATTCAAAAGGAATGTTGTATGCGAAATAAACATGAAGAGAGGGCTTTTTCGATCAATGGGGTACGTGATGTAACATGTGTGAATGTGTAGTAGATGCATTTGGCAGGGCCTAGAGAGTTATGTGTGTGTATTACGTATTCGAGAGAGGCATGGATAGAGGGGCCA
>NC_041384.1:264100878-264118020 GCF_002162155.2 Triticum dicoccoides
TCTAGAGAGAGAGAGAGACGAATATGATGTCACGGCGAGAGATTCCCTTGAGTGTGTATATGCAAGGGGGGAGTGGATAGAGGCACCAGGAGAATTTTTTTTCTGTGTGGTGTCTGTGTTGGTATCTGTCCGTGTGAGAACATAATGAGACGTGGGGGCAGAGGGTGTGTCACCGCGTGAGGTCTGGTGGGTTAAGGTGAGGCCCTTCGTTCGGTTCCGTCCCGCACCACATTGGTCGGCCCGTGACGCATTTAGGGAGACCCATGGACGACTAGTCGTACAAGACAAAGATAGCATAATTGTGAAGGACTCTATGTCCCCTGAAAAAGCCGGCTAGGATTTGTAACCCTAGGTTCTCGGACTAAGCTAACCTCTTTATCTCTGATATTACTATTCATCCAACCTAACTTTAAGGGGCATCCTACAGAATGCTCTGCTAGAATCATACTCGTCAATTAGGAAGAGAGGTGCGATACAATGCGTGAGAGACATGCCAAAAGATAATGTGCGTACATGAGACACATACGCAGGTCTATGTATATAGAAAGGATCGATGGGGATTGTGCGTGTGTATGCTTGCGAGAGGAAGAGTGATTGTGATAAAGGTTAGTGAAAACAGTCATAAATGGTTACAAGAAGGAGGGAGGGTTATATCGAGAGCATGTGTGCGAGAAAGACACCTCGGGAGAGAGTGCGTGAGCATGTGTGAAAGACCACCGATGGAGAGCGAAACCACACATAAATTACTGCTGTACACATTGATTAAATATATAAATTGTATCCAAATATTAGGATGGGATCATGATGTTTGCAATTCGCGTAAGAAACGGTCATTGATCCATCAGACATCTAGATTCTATCGAATTTGAGCATGTATATGTTATTATTCGACACAATTGATCCACATAGTTAGTATTTTTTACTCCAGACAATGCATCGCATTAGCAATTCAATATAAATGTGAGTATAGTTCATGTTGTGTGTGTAAAGCACATTATACATACGAAAGTTACACAATGAACATTATAAATAGCTACCTATGAACTAGCATACATTTGAATTCAACTTAAGGTGGTTTAAAAAATTGAATTTAACATGAAGTCCGTTCAATTATTTGAATTTGATATCATGGCATTTGTAAATCATACCTAAATTATGGGGGCACCAATCTTTGCTCTGATTTTGTACATAATAGCATATCTAGTCGTGTACAAAATAGATTCAAATTTAGCTCCTCCATTCCAAAATAATCGTAGTTATAGGATTTTCAAGTGTCAAAATTTCAAAAAGAAGTGGATAATTTAATGAGGTTTTCAAACATACAAGGTCAAATTTAACGTTGTCTATTTAGGTCAATCCTCAAAGTTCAAGAGTACTCTAAACGTGAATGCTTGTGTTTCAAAATTTCGAATGAAGCGCCAAAAGATCCTCTACTCTCCTGAAACCACGTGAGACTAATGTTTGGTAGTACAAGGAAATTACTTTTCTAATAACTCCGACCCATGAAACCTATCGGCCCGACGTCCAAAGGTCTAAACCGGGGTAGGTTTGTAGCTTCATCTAGACGCCACGCAATCGCCTCTGAAAAACATTCATACATAAATGGCCGCCTAAGCACACATGCGCGTGGCCGAAATCGCTCCCGCCCACTATTTGGGACTCATGGGATTACCATCCTACCCCCGACCCAGAGTAGGTCCAAAATTTAAGAGGGGGCAAAGTTTGTACTTTCCCCAAATTTCAAACAAGCGCGTCCCATCTTCTATTCAAAAAAGCCAAAAACAAGCGTGTCCCAGACCGAAACATGGTTCTCCCCCCATCCCCCCGCCCACCCGTCTGATTCCCCATTCGTACTCTGTGGGCGCAAAAAGTACCTCTCCACCAGCCGCAAAATCCCGGCGTCCTCCGTCCGCCACCCCATCCGACCCATCAACCGCGCCCTCCTCCATCATGCCGGAGCCGATACCCCGACGTCATCGTCCACCGCATCCTCAACCGCAATGCCCTCCACGGCTAGTAGTTGAAGACGAGGCCGAGCCATCCGTACCCGAGCCAGTTCAACCACGTCGTACTACACGTCACTGCTACCGCTCCAACTTTGCCACCCTCCACCGCACCAGAGCGGTTCCTGCTACGCCGTCCTTCGCCGCCTCAGATCTGCTTCCCCTCCGCTGATATACGGCCACAACAACACGGTCAACAATTTGGCCATGAGTTTGTCCAAGGATCAACGGTTCTCCAAAACATCGGTTCCCCCGGGAGAAAAAAGAAGATCGCCGCGACATATGGAGGAGACCACACTCGCAACTGATAAGGGTACTCATCTTCCCTTATTCATGCAAATCTTACGTGTCTGCTTGTACAGTATTCATCCCACAGAAGACACTAGTTGACCACATCTTCTTGTTACTAGATGTTCCTAGTAACTCGCGATGCACAAGGTTTCTCCTCATATACTATTTCACCTTAGCAAGAGGTCCGTCGCCCCTTGAATTTCAATTCCTGTTCAGTTGATTCCCAATTAACGGAAGCATTCCCTAGCGTAACAGGAGCTAGTCCACCCATTACACCGGGGAAGCAGCGCCTTAGTGTTTATCTTAGGGGCGTGTGGGGCCTAGAGCTACTGGCGCCCGATCTGGAGGTCAGCCGGGATTAAAGGGATGGCCTGGGGGCGCTGCCAAGCACGGCGGTGGTGTGAGGTCGAGGGGAGGGCTGGGCGACGGAGGCAGGGGTCTGGGACAGTGGTCGCTGGCGGTTCGAGAAAGAACGTCAACAGTGACTGGCGGGAGGTAGACGAAGGCCATCTACCCGTTCCTTATAGATCGGACGGTTCATTCAAAAAATTGACTGGCCTATTTATTTTCAGTCGACCGTTATCTTGATATGACCACATGTGGTGGTGTGTTGGAGGAGTACTTGCATTTCCTGTGCTCATATATTACAAAATCATCGCAGTAGAATCTAATTTTGTTTGCCATGCCATGTTGTAGAGCTGTCATAGTCTCCTGTCATTTATTTTTCAGCCACCTGCTATCTGCTACTTTTACACTGCACTAGTTCTGCAAACACTTCAACCATACTCTCACTATTGTGTTTTTATGCAAGGGTATTTCAGAGTCTGCCTCGAGAGAAGAAGAAAAGAAAACAGAGAAGTTGCTCCAGCTTTCTACGCCGGTAAGCATGGCACGTTACAACGCTATAAAGGGTGCAGTATTAGCAGATGGAGACGGTAAACCTAGCTCTGGAGTTGATGACCTCGCTCACAATGAACCACCTTCCTAGGTGCTTGCTTTAAGTTCGCGGTGTCATATGTGGTTGCATGTTCCATATGGTGTCTAGCTTGTATTCGAAAGGCCAAAGTCGGTCTTTATTAAGATAAGGAAAGATATTTTTTACATGAACCACCATCCCGTGAGCACCAGAAGACAAATGGCTAGTCAGGGCACTGGCCGAGCAAGTGACAAGCCCAGCAAAGACAGGCATCACCTGGAAGCCAACTAAAAAGCCGCGATGGTGGCGAAGCAGCCCGCCTCCCACCAGGCTCTCAGGTCCTAGATGATCATGCTCACCACTCCAGCCGGATGTCTAGTTGTATTGCTTCCAATTTGGTTAAATTGCATCTGCTTAGCTTACACATTATTCCTTTGAATATGACATGCCTTTCTGTTTTTGGTACATACTAGTACATCTGTGTATTAACCATGTTCTTACATCAAACTAATGTTCTTATGTATCCCTCATCAATCACTTATGATGAGGCAGTCAGGAAAGTGGACTACTCCTCATTTAAAGAATGCAGCGTCAGCCTCCCGACATGATTCTCAAGAAACAGCAAGGCTAGATGAAGATAGTTAACATAGCTCTATAGTTGATTACCGCATTTCCACTACACTAGCATCGCAGGTGCTTGCTCTAACTTGGGAGCGTGATATGTGGTTGCATGTTGCATATGGTGTCTAGATTGTAATTCTTCCAATCTGGTGAAACTGCATGTGCTATTCTTCTTAGCTTATACATTATACCTGTTAATGTGACATGCCTTCCTGTATTTAGTACATAGTACATCTATCTATTAAGCATGTCCTTACATAAAACTATTGTTTTTTGTATCCCGCATCAATCAATATGACGAGACACCTTTAGTATATGCAGTGCGATATTAGTTGCATCTTTCATATGATTTAGAGCATGTGCTGCTTCTAATTTGTTGAAATTCCATTCATGATGGGACGCTTTTAACTTGGCAGAGTCATATTGGTTGCATCTTTCACGTGGTGTCTAGATTGCATTACTTCTTATTTATTGGAATGGTTTCTGCTAAGTTTACACAAACAGTTGTGAACATGCCATATCGTCCTGTTTTTTGTACATATTCCATCCTGGTATCATGTGTTTGCCTTACGTCAAAGTAGTGGTTGTCAGTATCATGCATGAATGAGTTCTGAAGAGAGAATTTTATTGCATTTTCTTATCGGTTTTACTTGACAATTCAAAATCAATAAAGTGGAAGGAAGTTAGCAAGGTAGCGGATAAAGGTGCTCCTTCCAAACGAAGGGCCTCTACAGTTTCTACTTCGCCATCCCCCCAAGATGATTTCCAAGACAACACATGCATATACACTCAACATAGCAGTGTTTATGATTAGCACGTCTCCCCTAGTGCACCATCACCGGTGCTCCCTCTAACTTGGCACTGTTATATGTGGTTGCATGTTATGTGTGATGCCTAGCCCGTATTGCTTCTAATTTTATTGAATTCCATCTGCTTACTTTACACATTATACTTGAATGGGACACGTGTTCCCGTTTCTAGAACATATAATATCAGTCTATCACACCATGTTCTTACATCAAATTACTACTGTTGTGTAACCTGCAACAATCACTTATCATAAGAAACATTTGACTTCGGAGTGTGATATAGGTTACATCTCGCATTATTTTCTAGCTTGGACTACTAATTTGTTGAAATGGCACTTATGACGAGACAGTTTTAACTTGGTAGAGTGATATTCGTTGCATCTTTCATATGGTGTCTAGCTTTCATTGCTTCTAATTTGTTGAAATGCCTTCTCCTTAGTTTACACATCATAAGCTGTGAATATGCAATGGCACTAATGACGAGAGACCTCTAACTTGGTAGTGTGATGTTGTTTGCATCTTGCATATGATTTATTTCTTGTCCTACCTCACATTTGTTTAGACGCCATTTATGATGAGACACTGTTAACTTGGCAAAGCGATATTTGTAGCATGTTTCATATGGTGTCTACCTTCCATTGCATTGCTTCTAATCTAGTGAAATGTCTTCTTCTTAGTTTACACATCATAGTTCTAGTTATCTCTTCCATCTTGTTTTTCGTACATATTACATCCTCCTATCATGTGGTTCTCTAACATCAAAGTTCAGTTCGTCTGTATCACGCATCTATTTGTTCTGAAGAACTAAATTGTTATTCGTTTTTCTTGTCGGCTTGACTTAACATGGCATAGAGAAAGAGGAAGAAACACAAAATGGCAGGGAACGGGAACCGGAAGAATCCTGCAGATTATGCTGGTACTGATGGTGCAATAGAATGTTAAAGTCCAACGGAAAATTCTACAAATAGGGTATCCCATGCTACACGAGCTACAGAAAAAGCCAAACAGAAACAAATAGCTACCACCAAACAAGCAGAGACAACCCTAGTTCTTGCAACACCTTCCACAGTACTACCAGCTGCATGAGTTCCTCGTGCATCAATTGAGCTATCAGCACATTCCCAAGCTCCCTTGCCACCTGACACTACTTCCCAAGCACTCTTGACACAAGACGAGTTGGCAAGATCAGATGAACCTTGTGAGCTTCAACAGCTAGAAGGTAGTTGCTGGAGTCAAGTTACAGTTGCATGCTTCTTTATATGTAGTCTCACAGTTTGATGTACACTAACACTTCCTATGTTCGTTGTTGGACTAGCACCTAAGCGTAAGAAGAAAAAAACATCAGGCATAATGCTCGATAGGTTAACTAAATCTAGAGGAGGAAGAATGTAGATCCGTTTTGAGGCAGGTTTAAAAAGGCCACGTGATGCTACAGAGTCAGCCAAGTTAGTATCAGAGGCAGCGGTTGCCGTTAGGTGTCATGTACGTATCCTCCCAACATGGATTCAGTACAGGAATGACAAAGACGAAACGCAGTTCAACACCTTCCTCGACCATTTATCTGTAAGTATGGTTATGTATGGAAACTAGTAATATCGTCTTGCTCTGTCCCATACTTTCTAGGTTGCAGATAATGAGACTCCCATAATTTTCAACAGATGAGGTTCAAGTTGGATAGCCAAGATGATGCAACCAGAAAATCTTGCATCCATGTTTTCAAGTCTACTCTACGACTGTACCGGTATAACTTGAGGAAAACTCACTCTGAAGGCAAGGCTAACAGTGAACTTTCCCAGACATCCCAAGTGGAAAATATATTAGATGAAGACTGGAGGGGCCTCATTAAACACTGGTCTGATCCGAAGTATCAGGCCTTATTTGCAAATGTGGAGAGGTGTGTGGGTACCTTTTTGCAAAATTGTCATAGTTTCTTTCCTATCCGTCAGATATAAATCGGACGGCCTATAGTGCAGGATGGCAGGCACACCATCATCACCAACTCTATTTTTTTATAAAAGTGTATTTTATATTTTATAAGAGTGTAGATCTAGAGTAGATACAAGCTGGTAGGTGGGCCTGATGGTTGTGAGATAATGTGATGCAACACTAGAGGTGCCATGTGGAGTGTTTAACTGGTCAACTAGTCGTGTCTTGAGCAAATACAGAGTTGTACGGTGAGCCCGTGACTGTATAATAACCACAAAACGTAAATGGTGACCATAATGAGTGGATTCTGAAGTCCAATGTACGTATCATGCTTTTTCTTCAAATACAATGATCGTCACTGTATATCTCGGGAGAGAAAGATGAAACATGCATCAATGTGCTTGGGGCTTACTTTTAGAGGATATGGAGATACTTTGTGTGCATATTTGAAAGGGGTGTAGAGAGGGGGGGTATGCGATGGAGAGAGAGATGCTCTTCGTTTCTCTTTATTATGACTAACTTTATATATAGTATAAAAATATACAAATTCACAGTGCGGAATAAATATCATTGTGGGCAGCATGCAATGCAAATTAGCGTTCATACTCCTCCATATAACTATGTAATGTTTTATATTTGTAGAAATTCTAAAATAATTTTTTGGCCACACTTTATTCAAAAGGAATGTTGTATGCGAAATAAACGTGAAGACAGGGCTTTTTAGATCAATGGGGTACGTGATGTAACTTGTGTGAATGTGTAGTTGATGCATTTGGCAGGGCATAGAGAGGTATGTGTGTGTATTACATATTCGATAGAGGCATGGATAGAGGGGCCAGCGGGGGGCGTGGGAGAGATAGCATGAGAAATGAGAGTGGTCTAGAGAGAGTGATACGAATATGACGTCACAGCGAGAGATTCCCGTGAGTGTGTATATGCAAGGGGGAGTGGATAGAGGCACCAGGAGAATATTTTTTTGTGTGTGGTGTCTGTGTTGGTATGTGTGGGTGTGAGAAGATGATGAAACGTGGGGGCAGAGGGTGTGTCACCGCGTGAGGTCTGGTGGGTCGAGGTGAGGCCCTTCGTTCGGTTCCGTCCTGCACCACATTGGTCGGCCTGTGACGCATTTATGGTGACCCATGGATGACTAGTCATACAAGACAAAGATAGCATAATTGTGAAGGACTATGTGTCCACTGACAAAGCCGGCTAGGATTTGTAACCCTAGGTTCTCAGACTAAGCTAACCCCTTTATCTCTGATATTACTATTCATCCAACCTAAATTTAAGGGGCATCCTACCGAATGCTCTGCTAGAATCATACTCGTCGATTAGGAAGAGAGGTGTGAGACAATGCGTGAGAGACATGCCTAAAGATAATGTGCGTACAGGAGACACATATGCATGTCTATGTATATAGAAAGGGTCGATGGGGATTGTGCGTGTGTATGCTTGCGAGAGGAAGAGTGCTTGTGATAAAGGTTAGAGAAAACAGTCGTAAATGGTTGCGAGAGGGAGGGAGAGTTATATCGAGAGCATGTGTGCGAGAAAGACACCTCGGGAGAGAGTGTGTGAGCATGTGTGAGAGACCACCGATGGAGAGTGAAACCACTCGTAAAAGACTGCTGTACACATTGATTAAAGATATAAATTGTATCCAAATATTAGGATGGGATCATGATATTTGCAATTCGCGTAAGCAACGGTCATTGATCCATTAGACATCTAGATTCTATTGAATTTGAGCATGTCTATGTTATTATTCGACACAATTGATCCACATAGTTAGTATTTTGAACTCCAGACAATGCATTGCTTTAGCAATCGAATATAAACGTGAGTATAGTTCATGTTGTGTGTGTAAAGCACATTATACCTACGAAAGTTACACAATGACCATTATAAATAGCTACCTATGAACTAGCATACATTTGAATTCAACTTAAGGTGGTTTAAAAAAACTGAATTCAACATGAAGTCCATTCAATTATTTGAATTTGATATCATGACATTTGTAAATCATACCTAAATTATGGGGCACCAATCTTTCTCTGATTTTGTACATAATAGCATATGTAGTCGTGTACAAAATAGATTCAAATTTAACTCCTCCATTACAAAATAATCGTAGTTATAGGATTTTCAAGTGTCAAAATTGCAAAAAGAAGCGGATAATTCATTGAGGTTTTCAGACATACTAGGTCAAATTTAACGTTGTCTATTTAGGTCAATCCTCAAAGTTCATGAGTACTCTAAACGTGAATGCTTGTGCTTCAAAATTTTGAACGAAGCGCCAAAAGAGCCTCTACTCGCCCGAAACCACGTGAGACCAATGTTTGGTACCACAAGGAAATTACATTTCTAATAACTCCGACCCATGAACCTACCAGCCCGATGTCCAAAGGTCTAACCCGGGATAGGTTTGTAGCTTCATCTAGATGCCACGCAACCGCCTCTGAAAAACATTCATATACAAATGGCCGCCAAAGCACACATGCGCTTGGCCGAAATCGCTCCCGCCCACTATTTGGGACACCTAGGATTACCATCCTACTCCCGACCTGTAGTAGGTCCGAAATTTAAGAGGGGGCAAAGTTTGTACTTTCCCCGAATTTCAAACAAGCGCATCGCATCTTCTGTTCAAAAAAGCAAAAAAACAAGCGCGTCCCAGACCCAAACATGGTTCTCCCCCTCCCCCCTGCCCACCCGTCTGATTCCCCATTCGTACTCCGTGGGTGCAAAAACTACCTCTCCACCAATCGCAAAATCCCGATATCCTCCGTCCGCCACCCCATCCGACCCATCAACCGCCGCCCTTCTCCATCATGCCGGAGCTGATACCCCGACGTCGTTGTCCACGGCAACCTGAACCGCAACGCCCTCCAAGCCTAGTAGTTGAGGCTAAGGCCGAGCCATCCGTACCCGAGCCAGTTCAACCACGCCGTCATGCGCCTCACGACTGCCGCTCCAACTTCGTCACCCTCCACCGCACCGGAGCTGTTCCTGCTACATCGTCTTTCGCCGCCTCGGATCTGCTTCCCCTTCGCTGATATACGGCCACGGCAACACAGTCAACAATTTGGCCATGAGTTTGTCCAAGGATCCACGGTTCTCCAAAACATCGGTTCCCCTGGGAGAAAAAAGAAGTTGGCCGCGACATATGGAGGAGACCACACTGGCAACCAATAAGGGTACTCCTCTTACCTTATTCGTGCAAATCTTACATGTCTGCTTGTACGGTATTCATCCCACAGAAGACACTAGTTGATCGCTTCTTCTTGATACTAGATGTTCCTAGTAACTCGCGATGCACAAGGTTTCTCCTCATATACTATTTCACCTTAGCAAGAGGTCCGTCGCCCCCCCCCTGAATTTCAATTCCTGGTCAGTTGATTCCCAATTAATGGAAGCATTCCCCAGCGTAACGGGCGCTAGTCCGCCTATTACGCCGGGGAAGCAGCGCCTCGGTGTTTATCTTAGGGGCGTGTGGGGCCTAGAGCTACTGGCGCCCGATCTGGAGGTCGGCTAGGATTAAAGGGGTGGGCTAGGGGCACTGCCAAGCACGGTGGTGGTGTGAGGTCGAGGGGAGGGCGGGGCTGTGGAGGTAGGGGTCTGGGCCGGTGGTTGCTGGCAGTTCGAGAAAGATCGTCAACAGTGACTGGCGGGAGGTAGACGAAGGCCATCCGCTCGTTCCTTATAGATCGGATGGTTCATTAAGAAAACGACTGACCTATTTATTTTGAGTCGACTGTTATCTTGATATGACCACATGTGGTGGTGTGCTAGAGGAGTACCTGCATTTCCTGTGCTCATATATTATAAAATCGGAGTAGAATCTAATTTTATTTGCCATGCAATGTTGTAGAGCTGTCATATGTCTCCTGTCATTTATTTTTCAGCCACCTGCTATCTGCTACTTTTACAGTGCACTAGTTCTGCAAACACTTCACCCATACTCTCACTATATTGTTTTTATGCAAGGGTATTTCAGAGTCTACCTCGAGAGAAGCAGAAAAGAAAAGAGAGAAGTTGCTCTAGCTTTCTACGCGGGTAAGCACGACACGTTACAGCGCTATAAAGGGTGTAGTGTCAGCAGATGGAGACGGTAAACGTAGCTCTGGAGTTGATGACCTCGCTCGCAATGAACCACCATCCTAGGTGCTTGCTTTAACTTCACGGTGTCATTTGTGGTTCATATTCCATATGGTGTCTAGCTTGTATTCAAAAGGCCGAAGTCGGTCTTTATTAAGATAAGGAAAGATGTTTTTTACATGAACCACCATCCCGTGAGCACCAGAAGACAAATAGCTAGTCAGGGCACTGGCCGAGCTAGTGACAAGCCCAGCATAGACAAGCATCACCTGGAAGCCAACTAAAAACCCGTGATGGTGGCGAAGCAGCCCGCCTCCCACCAGGCTCTCAGGTCCTAGGTGATCATGCTCACAACTCCAGCCGGATGTCTAGCTTGTATTGCTTCAAATTTGGTTAAATTGCATCTACTTAGCTTACACATTATACCTTTGAATATGACATGCCTTTCTATTTTTGGTACATACTAGTACATCTGTGTATTAACCATGTTCTTACATCAAACTAACGTTCTTTTGTATCCCTCATCAATCACTTATGATGAGGCAGTCAGGCAAGTGGACTACTCCTCAATTAAAGAACGCAGCGTCAGCCTCCTGACATGATTCTCAAGAAACAACAAGGCTAGATGAAGATAGTGAACGTAGCTGTGTAGTTGATTACCGCATTTCCCCTACACTAGCATCGCAGGTGCTTGCTCTAACTTGGCAGCGTGATATGTGGTTGCATGTTGCATATGGTGTCTAGATTGTAATTCTTCCAATCTGGTTAAACTGCATGTGCTATTCTGCTTAACTTATATATTATACCTATTAATGTGACATGCCTTCCTATATTTACTACATAGTACATCTGTCTATTAAGCATGTCCTTACATAAAACTATTGTTTTTTTGTATCCCACGTCAATCAATATGACGAGACACCTGTAGTATATATAGTGCGATATTAGTTGCATCTTTCATATGATTTATAGCATGCGCTGCTTCTAATTTGTTGAAATTCCATTTATGATGAGACACTTTTAACTTGGCAGAGTCATATTGGTTGCATCTTTCATGTGGTCTCTATCTTGCATTGCCTCTTATTTGTTGGAATGGTTTCTTCTTAGTTTACACAAATAGTTGTGAACATGTCGTCCTGTTTTTCGTACATATTCCTTCCTGGTATCATGTGTTTGCCTTATATCAAAGTAGTGATTGTCATATCATGCATGAATGAGTTCTGAAGAGAGAATTTTATTGCTTTTTCTTGTCAGTTTTACTTGACAATTCAAAATCAATAAAGCAGAAGGAAGTTAGCAAGGCAGCGGATAAATGTGCTCCTTCCAAATGGAGGCCCTCTACAGTTTCTAATCCTCCATCCCCCCAAGATGATTTCCAAGACAACACATGCATAGACACTCAACGTAGCTGTGTTTATGATGAGCAGTCTCCCCTAGTGCACCATCACCGGTGCTCCCTCTAACTTGGCACTGTTATATGTGGTTGCATGTTATGTGTGATGTCTAGCTTGTATTGCTTCCAATTTTATTGAATTCCATCTGCTTACTTTACACATTATACTTGAATGGGACACGTGTTCCCGTTTCTAGAACATATAATATCAGTCTATCACACCATGTTCTTACATCAAATTACTACTGTTGTGTAACCTGCAACAATCACTTATCATAAGAAACATTTGACTTCGGAGTGTGATATAGGTTACATCTCGAATTCTTTTCTATCTTGGACTACTAATTTGTTGAAATGGCACTTATGACGAGACAGTTTTAACTTGGTAGAGTTATATTCACTGCATCTTTCATATGGTGTCTAGCTTTCATTGATTCTAATTTGTTGAAATGGCTTCTCCTTAGTTTACACATCATAAGATGTGAATATGCAATGGCACTAATGACGAGAGACCTCTTACTAGGTAGTGTGATGTTGTTTTCATCTTGCATATGATTTATTTCTTGTACTGCTTCACATTTGTTTAAATGCCATTTATGATGAGACACTATTAACTTGGCGGAGCGATATTTGTAGCATCTTTCATATGGTGTCTACCTTCCATTGATTGCTTCTAATTTAGTGAAATGTCTTCTGCTTAGTTTACATATCATAGTTCTGGTTATCTCTTGCATCCTGTTTTTCGTACATATTACATCCTCCTATCATGTGGTTGTCTAACATCCAATTTCAGTTTGTCTGTATCACACATCAATTTGTTCTGAAGAACTAAATTGTCATTCGTTTTTCTTGTCGTCTTGACTTAACATGGCACAAAGAAATAGGAAGAAACACATAATGGCAGGGAATGGGAACCGGAAGAATCCTGCAGATTCTGCACATACTTATGGTGCAATAGAAGGTTAAAGTCCAGCGGAAAATACTACAAATAGGGTATCCCATGCTACACGAGCTGTAGAAAAAGCCAAACAGAAACAAATAGCTGCCACCAAACAAGAAGAGACAACCCTAGTTCTTGCAACACCTTCCATAATACTACCAGATGCATGAGTTACTTGTGCATCAACTGAGCTAGCAGCACGTTCCCAAGCTCCCTTGCCACCTGACACTACTTCCCAAGCACTCTTGACACAAGACGTGTTAGCAAGATCAGACGATCCTTGTGAGATTCAACAGCAAGAAGGTAGTTGCTAGAGTCAAGTTACAGTTGCATGCTTCTTTAGATGTAGTCTCATAGTTTGATGTACACTAACACTTCCTATGTTCATTGTTGGACTAGCTTCTAGGCACAAGAGGAAACAAACATCAGGAATAATGCTCGACAGGTTAACTAAATCTAGAGGAGGAAGAATGGAGATCCGTTTTGAGGCAGGTTTAAAATGGCCATGTGATGCTACAAAGTCAGCCAAGTTAGTATCAGAGGCAGCGGTTGCCGTTAGGTGTCATGTACATATCCTCCCAACATGGATTCAGTACATGAATGACAAAGAAGAAACCCAGTTCAACACCTTCCTCGACTATTTGTCTGTAAGTATGGTTATGTATGGAAACTAGTAATATCGTCTTGCTCTGTCCCATATTTTCTAGGTTGCTAATAATGAGACTCCCATAATTTTCAACAGTTGAGGTTCAAGTTGGATAGCCAAGATGATGCAACCAGACAAGCTTGCGCCCATGTTTTCAAGTCTGCTCTGCGACAATATCGGTATAACTTGAGGAAAACTCTCTTTGAACGCAAGGCTAACAGTGAACTTTCCCAAACATCTCCAGTGGAAAATATATCGGATGAAGACTGGAGGAGCCTCGTTAAACACTGGTCTGATCTGAAGTATTAGGTACATTATATATGTGTGATCAGATCACATGGTGAAGTCCTATTTATGCATGTGCCACACAAATCTATCTTCTTGTAGGTGAATTGTTCAAAGAACAAGGCCACCGTACGAAAGTGAAATTCCAATAGACGACAGGATCTCGTAGTTATATTGCACACTGCGAGGCTCATGTAATTAGCTGTTGTTTCACTCTTTTCGTTGTACCATATTATCAGATCTAGATTGACTTGTTCCAAATGCAGAGGAAAGCCCGCAAGGACCAAAAAGTACCTGAACCAAATGTTGTGGAAATCTTCAAGGACTATCACACCAGCAAGAAGAAGGGCATGACTACACCAGTCAAAGCCGCTGTTGTATGTCCTTAATCCTCATGCCTTTTAACTACTACTTACTCTAACTTGTTCCTTGAACTGCATGATTTGCAGCCAATCTCTATTACTCTTTTCAATTTTATACACAATTGTCTTAGCGTATCATTGCACCTTACAAGGTTTAAAAGAAAGGAGTGATGTTCCTTTGATCTTGACCTGTAATCTAGTTCTGTGCTATACTTGCCACACAACATTACAATTGTGTGTTTGTCTGCTCTCAGTTGTTTTGTGATATGAATGATGGCATACTATGCTTATAGTATTATGAACTTCGTCTCTTTATCCTTAGCCCTCAATACAATGTGAAGAAATAGACAATACATTAGCGATGGTACATGGTCATATGTTTGGAACCTGGTTTTATTATGTACTTTGCAATAAAATACAACTAATATTTTACATGGGTTCACCAGAATAAGTTCTGTATATAGACCAAAGCTATTTTGTTTGGTTTTCCTGCCTCCTTAATATCTTCTGTTCTAGTAATACTAATGTAAAACCTCAACTTTTCAGCGAGCTATGGAAAAAATGGTGGAACCGCCACCTTCTGAAGGTGGCGAGGCAACTATAACCGCAATGTCAGATCTTGCTGCAGTGGGGTAGTACCCTGAGAAGGACGAAAGATAACATGGGGTGGAAATGGCAGAATGGAATAATGGACCGTTAATGGGTATAAAGTGAAACACCGTTCATTACGGGCCAGTTTTACCACGGGCCGTTAATGGGCCGGGGGTTACTAAGGGCCTCATATGGGCCGAAAGACGTCATGGGCCATACATGGGCCGGAAGTTAAAACGGGCTGGAATTATATTGGATGGCCCAGATGACGCTACTGGGCCTAATTCGGATAGGCCGTAAACGGGCCCTCGGTTAGCGGGCTGTAAATGGGCTATATGCGAACAGGTCGTTAATAGGCTTGCCGTGGGCCGGCCCGCCACCTTTTAACCATGTCAAACGGGCTGGCCTTTACACAGGAATGGGCCTCTGTTGGGCCGCCCCACGTCTCGATGTATCATAGGTGCTTTGGGTCCAATGTGTGGATGACATTTGTCCCAACGGTGAGCCGACATGTGTTTCCTCTAGCCAATGATGATTTTACACGTGGAAAATCCCCATTGGTCGGGGCTGTTAACAAGTTATCAGATCCAAAACCGGACCCGATAGCTTAACGGCGTTCCCTTATGGTGGATGCCACGTGTCGGTCACCCTTGACAAAAGCACTTCTATGACGCGCGATTTATCCTCATGGAAGTCGACACTTCCGTGATGATAATTTTGGTAATGTAATGGAACACTTCTACGACAGCACAGGTATGACTATCTTGATTCTGTCATTAATTTGTCATGGATGTACATGCATGAAAGAAAACGTGACCTACTGTGACAAACACGTATCATCACAGAAGTGTATTTTTTTGTAGTGTACGTGTGCACCGTTGGATGCTCCCAGATCGAATGGCAACCCTAAGCCCTTTTGATAGCACATGCAGTACATGGGTAAGCACTGTGTGCATGTGTCATGCTAGCTCACGCTTCCTTCTCTACTAGGTTTTCTAAACAAGCTACCTTTTCTCGCCACTCCTCTCTTCGGTTTCCCGCCTCTTCTCCCATCATTTTCCCGCTACTAGTGTCAGTGCTCATTGAAGGCTAGCGGTGACACACCGGCCATGTAAATATCCCACACAGTTTCTAAAAGCACAAATCTGTGTGATAGGAGGGAGTAGGTCCCATAGGGTGACCAGCGTGAAACACCTTAATGACAAGGAGGCAATTCTTATCAGCAAGGGGCGGCTTCCCAACCGCTAGCCTAGTCGAATATAACACAGAAGTTAAGCGTGCTCGGGCTAGAGTAGTCCAAGGATGGGTGACCCGGTGGGAAGTTGCATATCTCAAGCTTCATTTAAGTGCCATGACACGATCATTACAGAGATATATTATATCTCTATAGTGACCTTCATGGCCTTTATATAAACCTTGGGATCCTTGTTTTGCTAATTTGTAGACTATGTTTTTATGGGTTATTTTTTGCTCTAAAAAATTAAAGAATGATTGACTTGACCTGTCATGGCGATTATATAAACCTACTATGTTTTCAAGGGTTTTTCTCTAAAAATTAAAGAATGATTGACTTGACCTGTCATGGCGATTATATAAACCTTTTTCAGGTTGCATGGAGGGTATAGGGGGCAGGGTGTTCTTCTCGAGCATGTCTCCCATGTGCGGCTTATAGACGCGGGACATATCTGTGGGCTCCCCGAGGTATATATACTATCCTTTACCGAGAATTAGGGGGGCACACAATCTATCCCTTTGACCCTACAACAAGAAGGGTTTGACCATAATGGTTTCCTATTGATACTAGTAAGGTACACTTGCATTCCACGCATGAGATTTGGTAACCAAATTATGAATGAATACCACACTATAGCATGTAAGCTTTGAGTCATATATGGATGATGTAGATGTTCGTTTAATTCTTATAGTTCATCTCATCCAAAATCAATTCGTTTTATAAAAAATATTTTAAGATTCATGGAATTGTGAATTTTAAAGCATAAAGTGAAAAAAGTGACAATTCATTTTGAAAAAAAAGTTTGGGCAATTAAGACATGGAAGATTCTAGAGTGCAAAGGAGAAGTGCTTGTGTTTTGAGGTTTGTGCATTATGCTTAAGTTCAACCATGGAGTCTTCTAGAATGTACATCTGGCAGAATCTGCTGGAATGTAGATGATATCCAACGGCCAGTAGTGCTCGGATTTGCCATCTCTGTACCGTCGGACTGGCTTCATCCAACGACCAACTTTCAAAGTTATTCGCATGCATGG
>NC_041384.1:264118273-264130030 GCF_002162155.2 Triticum dicoccoides
TTGGGAAACTGACATCGTACGTATTGAACCAGGCTTGGAGTCGGGTATGGTGTTCGATTTGTAATGTAGTTGGTGGCCCATCGAAGTTGTGCATTTGGAATTTAAACACATCACACACCACCGTACCCATAAATATTTTCAGGCCGCATGCAGTGTATACGGGGTCTTCTGATCGACCACGCCTCCCTTATGCAGTTTTTTGTGACAACACGCATATTTGTGGGCTCCTCGAGTGTATATATATCATCCCTTTGACCGATAATGAGGGGTATGTGTTGGCCATGTATGGATTCCTCCTAGTTCGTGTTAGGGACAGTCACCGTGACATGTCTCTCAACCAAAGCTCGAGCTCATGCGTTGTCAGGATTCCCTCCCACATGCTCGGATTGCTAGGTTCGACCTACATCATACCCTGCGTATCTCGTCCTTAACTACCTTGCCTTCATGGTTGTTGTCTATATCGAGAGGTAGGCACCACATCTAAATTGTACATTATTCTATATTGAAAACAGACATCACCCCTTCCCAACGTACATCATTTTGGGACGCCTGCAAGAGGTGCTGGTTTTGTTGTCCCTCTCGTGCTATTTTTATGATGGTTCAATCTATTGGCCCAAGCGGTTTATCGACAACAACAGCTGTCGTTTCACTAAACAATATATTCATTAGTCTGTCTTATGGTAGGTCATGGCGACATGCATGTATGACCAAAGTATCGATCATTACGTGCATCCGCCCCGCTGACACGAAGTTGGAGTTGGTGGGCCAAGCATCCTAGCTAGGTACGACATTATGTCACTATATATATATTATATATATGTATATATATATATATATATCCAAGGGTGCTTTCGGGTTTGCGAGGTAGGTGCCACCAAAGTTATGCATTGTGTATTTATAGTTTTAAACATCCCCAATATTCCTACATACATTTGGCCACTTCCAGGTGGTTCTTGACTTCTGGCCCCTCTCATCGATCTTCGACGACCCGCCCAACCGTGGGCCCGCCTAGTCAAAGTTGTGCATTGGAATTTTGAACATCACAGACCACCCTTTTCACTCATATATATTTGGGCCACATGATGGTGTGGCTGTCTTCTGACCCTCTCTAACGTTATTTTTTGCTGCAAAGACTCTGATGACGCTCAACGGATACAGGTATAATATCTTAACCATGTGCGGTACAAGTGGAATGTGAATCACCATGCCTACACAAGCGCGAGCAAAGGGTGGAGGTATTGGCTTAACCGTGTGCGATACAAGTGTGCTGTAAAACCACCACCTGTGCAAGCTAAAAAGGCAGGTAAGTTTATTTGGAAATTAGGACGAACCGTGTGCGATAGACCAGCTAGCTAGAAATAAAGAAAAAACTACCCGCCTTGAGCATCGCACGACACTTTTCCTTATTATCATACACGCATATTGTTATTGGACGGTGCGCGATCTTCGGCACTCCCGCCACGCATCAATTCCTTTATCCAAATTTTAGTAGCCGCTGTACTTCAATTGTCGCTCACACTCCTCCAGCACCGACCTTATAGTAAAATTGAAGTAGCCGAGGCATTTGAACCGTCGCCCTCCCTCATCCACCACCATCTCCACCCACCATTACTAAAAATTTTAGTATCCGCGACGTATCCTCAAACACGCCCCCCTCCATAGTCCCCCACGCGCCCCACCCCCCTTGAACCATAGCTCGGGGCCGCCACCGTCGCCGCCTCCAACCCCTGCCGGTCTGCGTGTTCCTCCTAGCATAGATAATAAAGTTCAGGTTACCCAGCGATTCCCATACCGTCGCCCCACTCCCCTGAGTTTTTAGATGAGTCCTGCGATGTCCCTCCCCACCAGATCCACACCCCTTGCTCCAGAATTTTGCAGCCTAAGCTCGACCACGATCCCGGGGAGCCCGATGAGCATTCGGCCAAGAAGAGGTTTATCATGGCCTCTCTGGCGGACATTGGTGAGGTGGCCGCCGTTCGCCCCGATCTGTCGATCCCGGAGCAACACGTCGTGGCGGAAGCTGGCGAAGACGTTGACTACGTTGCCATGCCGAAGGATTCATGTCAGCGGGCTAGCGTATTACTGTACCTCAGGAAAGCTGGCTGTGACATCAAGCTCGTCCACAGCGACGGCTTCACGCGGGCCATGTCACAGGTTAAGTGGTTCATCCCCAACCCCTCTGGTTCAACCGCCGTCGATCTCTTCGACGGCCTGTTGCTAATCTCCTCTGCCAAGCGGTCAAGGATTTGCAAGATTTATACGCCATAGAGCCCATTTTGTCATTTCTGAGGGACACGTTCTATGGCGGCGTCTTGGGATCCTCAATTGGCAAGTCAGATCTCATCGACCACGACCACGACCATGAGGAGGGTACCCACGAAGGTTCTTCCAAGGTGAAACAACCCATCTGTGACATCAGAGAGCGCACCACGGGTCTGTGCTCTTCCAACTGGAAGGATCCCGTCCATGAAA
This sequence comes from Triticum dicoccoides, assembly GCF_002162155.2. Classification (NCBI taxonomy): domain Eukaryota; kingdom Viridiplantae; phylum Streptophyta; class Magnoliopsida; order Poales; family Poaceae; genus Triticum; species Triticum dicoccoides. Next base: position 264,120,746 of record NC_041384.1, read on the forward strand.
TGTGAGGCAACATCCTATCAACAAATCTTACCTTTTCTACCTTGCCAACCCATACCCTTTATTGCAGTAGCATTTTCCGTGCGGTGCTTGAACTGTGCCGTGTTTAATTATTTCAGTTATGCAAAAATGTATTGTTCAATAGGGCTATGTGATGTTTAAGTATGAATTGTCCACTTCAGTTTCACGAATGCCTATATTTGGTTGTTTATAGTGAGTAGATGCCTTGTTTATCTGTATTTGGTTGTTAGGTTGGTTGGAGTGAGCATTTTTCCAGTTATCGAGCAAATGCCTTATTTTTATGTATTTGGTTCTTAGTTTGGTTGTAGTGAGCATTTATCCAATTATCAAGCAGATGCCTTGTTTATATGTATTTGGTTGTTAGGTTGCTTTTTAGCATTTGTCCAGTTATCAAGCAGATGCCTTGTTTATCTGTATCTGCTTGTTAGGTTTGTTGGAGTGGGCATTTGTCTAGTTTTCAGGCATATGCCCTGTTTATCTGTATTTACTTGTTCCATTGGTTGTAGTGAGAGTCTATCAAGTTTTGAATGGCTATATTTGGTTGTTATACTGGTCATTTTTGCCTTGTTTATTTCAGTCATTCACAATGTGTTGTTCATTATGTGTAAGTCAGAACTGTGCCGCTTGACTACATCAATACCAGTTTGAACGGCTATATTTGGTTCCAGTTATTCCTGGTGTAATTAACACATGCCGTTTATTTAAGTTTTACACATTTATCCAGTGTGATGTTTAAGTATTACCTACATTCTATTCATTTGCAACAATACCAGTTTGAATTGCAACATTTGATGGTTGTTAAGCCTGCTGTCAGTTACATTGCCTTCCATTTTATATCTGCTTTAAAAACATGTTGAAACCAACACATTCAAGCTATCATTTGGAGATGATGTTGTTTACCTTTTCTATATTTGTTTGATGTTAAGGTTGTTGTACTTATCATGCCATTCCACTACTTATGCAGGACAACAACGGGAGTGGCCACCATTTTCCGCCAAGGTTAGCTTCATCCCTCGGCTTGTACTCCCCCCGTCATTCCATAATGTAGTGCATATAGATATAGGCGTGGACACTTCTTAGCTTCTAGTATTGACTTGTTGCTTGTAGGTACATATGCCCGTGGCAAGGATCCACGCATCGACCCTTATTGCGTATGGGGCAATGAGATATTCTTGAACAAGCATCAAGTGAGGAAACTGGTAAGGATTGTTAGCAAAAACATACGAATGCTGACAAGTAAATTATTTGTTTATGATCTATCCAACACAATAGTGAGGTGTAGGATGGTAACTTCAAACTCTGCATCCTTCTCTTTTTACTGCCCATAATGAGTTGTTAGACAACAATGTTCGAATCTTTTTCGCTCGCAATGGTTCCCGAAGCAGTTCACTCAAGATTACCTCGCAAAGTACATGATAGGTGGACACACAATGAAGGTTACAGTATTTCATCCAGACTACAATGAGCATCGAGAAGTCGTAATGAAGATAGTGAAGGATGGACGGGCAGCCATCACAAGGTGTTGGCCTAGAGTCATGCGCGCATTACGCATGGAGGAGGGCACAATATGGGCATTCCGCTTCACCTTCTCCATCAACCAGAATGTCTTTCGCCTCTCTCTTTACATTCTTTAGTACAACTGTGGTTCATCATTCTTTACTTGGTGCTTCAGTAGTTCTTTAGTATATGTACATGTGCATCGAATTATGCATTGGTCGTTGAACCTATATTTGTAATAAACATGGTTGGATATGAAATAAGTGATTGCCTACTTTCAAATTCAAAACATGTGATTTTTAAATTAGGGATTAATTAGGGATTACACTGCACATGGTTTGCGAAAGCGAAACGTCTACGATAGATGTGGAGATCAGCAACATTTCTAGGATCCACTACGTGTGCGATCAATCTCCACTTCACACACGGCATCCTCTAGAAAACTTTTTTGCGTTAGGCCACCTTGCACAAACGTTTACCACATAAAAACTATGTGTGATGGACAGCCTTTGCCACACAGTTTCTTCTGTGCACCGTGTGTGATGCATTCAATAACACAAATGATAAAATTGTTAATATCGTGTGCAATGGCAACGCTATCACAAATGATTTAATGGGGAAAATTGTGTGTGATGTACCTGTGAACGGAAACGTTTTCCTTGGAGCGACTGTGTGGGATGTACATACGAATGGAAACGTTTAGCAGGGACTAACTGTGTGGGATGTACTTGCGACCGGATACAATTTCGCCTGTATTATTGTATTTGTATTTTTAGATATAGTGTATGTATTTTCATATTTGAGCGTTTGCCGGTCGAACACGACGTAATTTTGCCGAGCATGTGTGCTAGGAGGGAATATCCCTGATGGTTTATGGGTTGTGTTGGAAGGATCCCCTATCGCCGTCACTCACATGGCGACGGTTCCGAACGCCGTCGCGGAAAGGGGTTAAAAACCGTTTGTATAGCACAGATGTGTACCAGTGACATATGTTGATTATGTTGATTGTGATGTGGTACCTATGCAAGCATGTTCCTTATTACTTGGTAGACCATGGTAATCTGATAAAAATTCTGTACACCATGGTAGAAACAATCCGTATACTCTTGTTCATAAGGATAAAAATATTACTTTGCTTCCTATGACTCCTGATTCCATTTTGAAAGATGATATTAATAGAGCTAATAAAACAAAACAGGAGAAAAATAAGAGTGAAAATCAGATTGTGGCACCTTCCTCTTTGCCTCCTATTGTCACTAACATTTTCCAGGAGTTCGCTGACATCTTTCCACAAGACATGCCACCGGGATTACCACCTATTTGATGGATTGAGCATCAGATTGACTTAATTCCCGGTGCCTCGCTGCCAAACCATGCGCCATACCGTACCAATTCAAAGGAGACGAAGTAGATTATGCGTTAAGTACAGGAGCTGCTCGGCAAAGGTTATATACGTGAACCTCTTAGTCCTTGTGTCGTTCCTATTATACTAGTGCCAAAAAAGGATGGCACGTCGCGTTTGTGTGTTGATTGTAGAGGCATTAATAATATTACTATTCGTTATCATCATCCTATTCATAGGCTAGATGACATGCTTGATGAATTGAGTGGCTCTACAATATACTCCAAAGTTGATTTGTGAAGTGGATACCATCAAATTCGTATGAAATCGGGAGATGAATGGAAAACAGCATTTAAAACTATGTTTGGATTATATGAGTGGTTAGTCATGCCTTTTGGGTTAACTAATGCACCTAGTACTTTCATGAGATTAATGAACGAAGTTTTACGTGCTTTCATTGGACGATTTGTGGTAGTCTATTTTGATGATATACTGATTTATAGCAAATCTTTGGAGGAACATTTGGAACATTTACGTGTTGATTTTATTGCTCTACATGATGGACGTTTGTTTGGTAACCTTGGGAAGTGCACCTTTTGCACCGACCGAGTATCTTTTCTTGGCTATGTTGTTACTCCATAGGGAATTGAAGTTGATAAAGCCAAGATTGAATCTATTAAGAGTTGGCCGCATCCCAAAAAAGTCACACAAGTGAGGAGTTTTCTTGGCCTCGCTGGATTCTATAGGCGTTTTGTGAGGGATTTCAGCACCAATGCTGCACCTCTCAATGAGCTTACAAATAAGAATGTGCCTTTTGTTTGGGGTAGCGCACAAGAAGAAGCCTTCACGGTATTCAAAGATAAGTTGACACGTGCTCCTTTACTCCAACTTCCTAATTTTAATAAGACTTTTGAGCTTGAATGTGATGCTAGTGGAATTGGATTAGGAGGTGTGTTATTACAAGATGGCAAACCCGTTGCATACTTTCCTGTAATATTGAGTGGGCCTAGTCTGAATTATTCTACTTATGATAAAGAATTATATGCTCTTGTTTGGACTTTAGAAACATGGCAACATTATTTATGGCCCAAAGAAGTTTTATACATTGTGCTCATGAATCTTTGAAACATATTAAAAGTTAAGCTAATCTAAATCATAGACATGCTAAATGGGTTGAATTCATTGAGAGTTTCCCTTATGTCATTAAACACAAGAATGGCAAAGAAAATGTTATTGCTGATGCAATGTCTCGTCGTTATACTATGCTTGCACAACTCGATATAAAAATATTTGGTTTGGAGACCATCGAAGATCAATATGTGCTTGATGCTGATTTTAAAGATGTAGTGCAGAATTGTAAATAAGGAAGAACGTGGAACAAGTTTGTCGTTAATGATGGATTTGTGTTCCATGCTAACAAGCTATGCTTTCCAGCTAGCTCCGTTCGCCATTTGTTATTGCAGGAGGCGCATGGAGGATGATTAATGGGACACTTTGGCATGAAGAAGACGGAGGATGTACTTGCTACACATTTCTTTTGGCCAAAGATGAGACGAGATGTTGAGCATTTTGTTGCTCGTTGCACTACATGTCAAAAAGCTAAGTCACGACTCAATCTACATGGTTTATATATGCCTTTCCCTTTACCTAGTGTTCCTTGGGAGGATAGATTCTATGGTTTATATCTATGGACTTTGTTTTAGGTTTACCTCGAACAAAGAAGGGGAGGGATAGCATATTTATTTTCGTGGATAGATTCTCAAAAATGGCACACTTTATACCATGTCATAAAAGCAATGATGCTGTTAATGTTGCTGATTTGTTCTTTCATGAAATTATTCGCTTCCATGGTGTGCCAAATACTATTGTTTCAAATCGTGATACTAAATTTCTTAGCCACTTTTGGAGATGTTTATGGGCTAAGTTGGGGACTAAACTGCTTTTTAGTACTACTTGTCACCCCAAACTGATGGACAAACTGAAGTAGTCAATAGAACATTGTCTACTATGCTTAGGGCAATTTTGAATAATAATAAGAAATTGTGGGAAGAATGCGTGCCTCATATTCAATTTGCTTATAAACGTTCATTTCATTCTACTACTAAGATGTGCCATTTTGAAATTGTGTATGGTTTCCTTCCTCGTGCACCTATTGATTTGTTGCCTCTTCCATCTTCGGAGAAGGTTAATTTTGATGGTAAAATAACGTGTTGAATTGATTCCAAAAATGCATGAGTTAACTAAGGAAAACATTGAGCGTATAAATGCTAAATAAAACTTGCTGGAGATAAGGGTAGAAAACATGTTGTGTTTGCACCTGGAGATCTTGTTTAGTTACACTTGCGTAAGGATAGATTTCCTAATTTGTGCAAATCAAAGCTAATTCCACGTGCTGATGGTCCTTTTACGACGTTAGAGAAAATAAATGATAATGCATATAAAGTTGAGCTACCTACAGATTTTGGGGTTAGCCCCACTTTTAACATTGCAGATTTGAAGCTTTATTTGGGTGAGGAAGATGAGCTTCCATCGAGGATGACTTCATTTAAAGAAGGGGGGATGATGAGGACATCAATACCATTGCTACACCCACATTCCCTACTGCTATACATACTGGACCAATTACTAGAGCTCACACACGCCAATTGATTTACCAGGTACTTTCGTTTCTTGGTAACGATTCTAATGTTCATGAGAATATGATGCTTCATAAATTGGACACATTTTTTTGCTAACAAATAAAGGGCCTAGCTTGGACAGGAAAGATGAACCATGGAGCAAGTTCAAGCATGGAGATGATGGCATGCGCAAAGGGAACAAGAACAGAGTTACAAGTGATGATTCCATGACTTTGAAGCCACCATAATGAGTGCACGATGCCTTGGACGAAATATACAAGATGCCACATCATAAATTTCGTCTAGAGGCTATTCTAGGTATTGCGTCACCTTATGTTTGGGCTAGGCCCATATAATTTTGAAATACTTGATTATAGGCTGTTTTTAGAGCTTGTGTGTGGGGAAACAAGAGTTAGGGTTGGTTTCGGACCCCTCCTCCAAGCTCCACGAAATTCCCCTCTCTTTCCTCCATATATACAACCCTTAGGGCATCGTTTAGACTTTGGGTTTTGTTTAGATTAAAAGTTCTCCATAGTTGCACCTTCGCGTACTTTGTTTATGTTCAAAGACCAGACAAAGACGTCACAGAACCCCGCCTTGATCAATAAAGCTTTCATCTTATATTTGCAATATCCAGATTGCAGTCTTAGTTTCTTGCTTGTTCTTCGTTTTCTTGCAAGAAATAGACCCTCATGGTCAGGTTGATCGTGCTCCGGCGTGCTCAATAACCCCTAAGAAGTTGGTTTAGCGATTGCTAAGGCGCGACGTCTCGCACGTTTGTAGTCGGACCGTCAAGGTCAACCCCCACAGAAAACAATAGCTATCTCATCGAAACATCAGGACACCCTCGCCTCTATCAGAGTCATTGGGGAATCATTGGACAATGAACTCCATACTCGGAGAAGGGCGGAGGTATGGCCATGCGAATGGCCGCATAACCCCTTCATGGATGGAGTCGGAATCCATCAAGAGTTCGCAAAATTTGCTGCTAATGTTGTGCTGACCGACTTCATTGCAGCTGAGTGTGAACAATACCATCTCCTTACAAATTCCTTTGTGCAAAATTTTCATTGAGTAGGAATAACCCCCCTGAGGTGTAGTTTAATTTATATGCTGAAACCCGTCAGATACCACTTACTGATTTTTGTGATATATGTTTGATCCCTTCTGACGGGGAAATAAGAGAGCCTAGGCCTGCAGAGTTTGAGGACTTTTATCGTACTCTGTCAGTGGGAGATGAGAGAGGCGTGTCGAGTGTCATTGCTACTAGTTTGCAGTTTCCTTCTGTGCATTATTTTGCTCTATTCATCGCTAAGTGATTAATTGCTTGAGGGAAGGTCGGTGCTCTTAGTGTCCCCGACTTTGCTATTCTACGCCGTGCACTATACGGCGATAACACCTTTAGCCTCGGGGCTATCATTGCACGTCGCCTGCACCTTAGCAGAACCAAGGGCAAAATTTATGGCGGTATTTATGCTACTCGTTTAGGGAGTCATTTTAAGTTTCAGATCCGCCAGCATGATTATCGTTTACCCAAGGTTTATATAGATCACCAGGCGATGACGGATCACCAGTTTACTCATATTGATAACTCTTTTATTAATATTCCTTACAACCTGGTTTTCAGTGTGGATTTGCGTGATATTATTATGTTGCCTGCACATGCTTTTGTAGCAATCTGACCTCAAACGGTCAAATATCTGTGCATAAGTGTCATCCCTGGATCGATAATGCTGACACACATAGTACTTGAAGGATTTATAACAGAGTTTCAACCACACACTTATTACATTGAATATCTCAAAGAGAGTACTTAATACAATAATATGGCTGAAGGCCATCGAATTGAAGATAACAATGGAAGGCTTCGAAGGTAAAGTGAGTCCATCAATTCCAACGTCGTAGCTGAGTTCAAGACAACGACCTAGCGCACCTTACTCTTCCTCTGAAAAGTCTGCAACATAATACGTTGCAGCCCGAAACGGGTCGGCACATGGAATATGCTGGCAAAATAACAGTGTAGAGCAATGAACAAGTAGCAGCTATACCTATATGCATATTTGGCTACTGGAGGCTCTATGGTTCTTTTTGCAGAAAGCTAATTTTTCCCTACAACAAAGGAATAAATTTTATTTACTACAAAGTTCATTGAAAACATTGAGAGGGTTCTGCCAACTTAATCCCAAATTAATAACATCAACCCGTGAAATTAATTAATAGAGTGATGAGATCAAATCAATAATTCAAGTAACAGATACTCAAGATGTCCATAACCGGGGACAAGGCTAACCATGATTAGTTTGTACACTCTACAGAGGTTTGCACACTTTTTCCCACAAGACTTGATCTCCTCCGTTGTATTTCTTGCACTGCATGGTGTTTGAGAAACGGATGACCGAGACACAGTCTTTCCAAAGAGGTCCCCATAACCGATAGTTAGGCCGATACACCTACAATCCCCTACATCTGCTAGCTCATCATGGAAAGGATTCCCACAACTTACTCAACTATGTGAGAGCCCATAATGGCTTGTGACTGCACACGGAAGTTTCCAGTATGAATAGTCTTATGATTCCTTTGAGCCTAGGTGGCAACCCGTAGGATAACCACACGGGTACTCTGGGATATCCCAGGACAGCTCTGAATTGCTCCAGGTGCCTAGACAACCACTGGGTGCTCCAGGGTGCCTCAACCAATCCACTCAGATGTGTATTAAAGTTGGCACCTTAAGTTTAACCATTAATTAAAACTCTCACATCTGTCATGGATCACTCAAACCAAACCACTTCTAGAGCATAGCATAGCAATAATAGCATAATGTAGAGGTAACTCCCAGTGTTTCATATAAAAAGGGCAATCGGTTCTACCTCATCACTACTTCCCAAAACACACAAGTATTCAAGTCCTAACCATGCAGTGTTTGAGGATTGAGACTAATGCATAAAACTGGTTAATAAGAGGTTTGATCAATGTGTTACTTGCCTTGCTGACGATCCGCAAACCCTAGAGACTCGTAGTAGCACGCTTCACATTCTGGAAATTCTATCGTAAAAAAATAGCATACACAAGCACTCAAGCATATATGCAAGGGTAAAACTCAGATGAGAAAGTCCAAACTCAAAGTTCAATTGAAGTGCTTAAATTGGCAAAAAGAAACAATCAAATCGGAGCTACGAAACTCAAACTATGATCAAAAGAAGTTCGAAATCAAATATGCTTGCAACCAAATTTTAATTTTTCAAAACCATGATCCAGTTGATTAACTAGAAAGAGGAGTTCGAGACGAAGATTTTTGCGTTGGTTTCACTAGATTTGGATGATTGGCTAAAAAGTTGCGAGCATTCGAAGATCAGGGGCTAATCTGCGATAAAAATAATCGCAGATATGTCCCTGGTCGAAAATAAAATAAAAGAAAAAGACTATCGAACGAACGTTCGTTGTCATAGACAAGCGAACGAACGTGTTCGCGAACATAGGCTTTCGGGCGAACGTTCGCTAATTAACGAAACCGAAGAAAAACCGAGAAAAACCCTAACCCTAATATAAAACCAATCTAAAACAAAACCAAAAAAACCGACAGCTTTTACCGGTTCGCGAGGAAAACCAGCGGGTCGGCGGCTCCGGCGAGGCGGCGAGGAACAGCGAGGTGGGGCGGCGGGGTCCGGCGACGCGGCAGGCGACAATGAGCGGCGCTCCCAGCGGCGGCATGCGGCGCGGCAAGCGGCAGCAGGCGACGCGGCAGGCGGTAGTGCGGCTTGGCTACAAGCGGCGGGGTGGTTGCGGGCGGCGGGGTGGAGGAGAGGCGACATG